>NC_135557.1:1776186-1908686 GCF_964340395.1 Glandiceps talaboti | reverse complement strand
AGGTATGGTTTGATTCAAACCGTTACATGTCAATAGTTTATAACGAAGGTATGGTTTGATTTGAAACCGTTACATGTCAATAGTTTATAACGAAGGTATGGTTTGATTCAAACCGTTACATGTCAATAGTTTATAACAAAGGTATGGTTTGATTTGAAACCGTTACATATCAATAGTTTATAACGAAGGTATGGTTTGATTCAAACCGTTACATATCAATAGTTTATAACGAAGGTATGGTTTGATTCAAACCGTTAAATGTCAATAGTTTATAACAAAGGTATGGTTTGATTTGAAACCGTTACATATCAATAGTTTATAACGAAGGTATGGTTTGATTCAAACCGTTACATATCAATAGTTTATAACGAAGGTATGGTTTGATTCAAACCGTTACATGTCAATAGTTTATAACAAAGGTATGGTTTGATTTGAAACCGTTACATGTCAATAGTTTATAACGAAGGTATGGTTTGATTCAAACCGTTACATATCAATAGTTTATAACGAAGGTATGGTTTGATTCAAACCGTTACATGTCAATAGTTTATAACGAAGGTATGGTTTGATTCAAACCGTTACATATCAATAGTTTATAACAAAGGTATTGTTTGATTTGAAACCGTTACATATCAATAGTTTATAACGAAGGTATGGTTTGATTCAAACAGTTACATATCAATAGTTTATAACGAAGGTATGGTTTGATTCAAACAGTTACATATCAATAGTTTATAACGAAGGTATGGTTTGATTCAAACAGTTACATGTCAATAGTTTATAACGAAGGTATGGTTTGATTTGAAACCGTTACATGTCAATAGTTTATAACGAAGGTATGGTTTGTTTCAAACCGTTACATGTCAATAGTTTATAACGAAGGTATGGTTTGATTCAAACCGTTACATGTCAATAGTTTATAACGAAGGTATGGTTTGATTCAAACAGTTACATGTCAATAGTTTATAACGAAGGTATGGTTTGATTTGAAACCGTTACATGTCAATAGTTTATAACGAAGGTATGGTTTGTTTCAAACCGTTACATGTCAATAGTTTATAACGAAGGTATGGTTTGATTCAAACCGTTACATGTCAATAGTTTATAACGAAGGTATGGTTTGATTCAAACCGTTACATGTCAATAGTTTATAACAAAGGTATGGTTTGATTCAAACCGTTACATATCAATAGTTTATAACGAAGGTATGGTTTGATTTGAACAGTTACATATCAATAGTTTATAACGAAGGTATGGTTTGATTCAAACAGTTACATGTCAATAGTTTATAACGAAGGTATGGTTTGATTCAAACCGTTACATGTCAATAGTTTATAACGAAGGTATGGTTTGATTCAAACAGTTACATGTCAATAGTTTATAACGAAGGTATGGTTTGATTCAAACAGTTACATATCAATAGTTTATAACAAAGGTATGGTTTGATTCAAACAGTTACATGTCAATACTTTATAAGGGAGTGTACATTTTTAATTTCCAGGGGGAGGCCGGAGGATTTCTAATGAAGCAAGGGATTTTTATTGGTGGCCCCCCCTACAAAAACTGGTATAAATTATCTGCCCCCCCCCTAAGACTTCTTGTTTTTATTTCATGGCCCCCCTGAAACCACTAACAAAAATACGCACAGATGAAACACAGATACAGCAACACATAGATTTGCCAGCAGTTGCTACATGTATTAACTTATTCCATATTTATACTTACTTCAGAATTGAACCAGTGCACAAAGTTGTTGAATCATGGACACTCATAAAATCACAAATAAAGACTATTATTAGTTAAATTGGCTGACAGGATGTCTACTTACAACTGAGGGGTGACAATAGACTACTGGTCTGGCTACACTTTTTCTTGGATTTTTAGCCCATCACTGACATAAATAAATTAGCAAATAAATGAACAAGTATATATATATATATATTACTTATTTATCACAGGTTTGGAAAAAATAGTGCAAAATTGCACCATGAGGAAACTATATTTCCATGTGAACATATTCAAATTTTAGGATTAATTTGCAGTGGTTGGTCACACAATCATTTATTATTAATTTAAACACTTCATAAATTACACATTTTAGAAACATTTTTAATTGCAGTGCAAATGGAAAACATGTTGAAATACATATTAAGACCCTTCCTATATTATAGTATTCATATTATCTCTACGCAAAATATAAAACACTTCTGGACTATATTTCAAGAGACTTTAGTAAACTGATGCGCTGAGGGGGGCAGTACATGTATCACTTCAAAGGGTTGAATAATATTTTTATGAATGCATGGCTTGTTATGAATACATTCCTCACCCAGCACCTGTGAATAATTTTGTGTTTAATTCAAACTCACAAAAGCTATCATATAATACTTGAACCCTACCATGGTGATAGAATGAAAATTTATTGAAACCCATTACAATATTGGTGAGCTCTATATGGAATTTATTAGGGATTCATGTATACAAAATGGCTCAAAGTGCAGTTACTGTTCCACTACAGATTGGGTATCGCCATCTATGAACAGAATACCACATCCTATGCCAGATATGCACAACCCAGGTCATTATATGGATGTGTTTGAAACACCAAACACAAATCGAACTGTTGATGACTACCACAACCACGTGCTAACTTAAAAAAGCTCTATGTTTCAAAACAATTAAATGATGAAGTTGCTATTTCTCGTTTTGCTGAGAAATATATTGTCAGTGTGAACAGTGTTAAAAACTACATTGAACTTTTGAGAAATTTGGAGAGGATGAAAAACATTAGATCCAGACATCGGTTAGAGGTACAGAAGAAAAGAGAAAACAAGAATTATAATGACTATGACTGGTTGCAGTTATTCATAAGTGGAACTCTAGAAAAACTGAACGTAAAAGAGCTAGATAAATATCTAGACAAGCATAAATTGCCAAAATATAGAAAATTAAAAGGAGAAAAAGTAGACATAATATCAACGCACATACTTGGAACACCTGAATTTAGGTCAAGAAAAGTGACTGCAAATGAACTTCAAACTACAACTACAGACATCTGATCAGTGATACAAACAGTAGTGACTCTGAAAGTGAAAATGCTATAATAGGTGTTATAGACAGTGATGATTGTTTTACTGATAACTCTGAAACTTCAAGCACGGCTGATATCTCAGACAGTGATTGTGATGAAACAAGTCCTACACAATTTCATGGGAAAGTTACCTTGAGAAGTGGCAGAGTCGCCGGTCAATTTTTGTTTCACTGAATACAAATATTGTGATTTAATAGGTTTGTGCACTGTTTTATCATCAATCCATGTTAAATGCTTCTTCTGTAGGACATTGTGCACAGTCAAGTGTTGGGTTTTGCCTATATTTTATTTTATATACATATCTGGCACTTGTCCATCCTGACATTCAGGTTTAGGTTGTTTTTTTTGTGGCCCCCCCTAACAAATAGTGAATTTTTTGTTTAGCCCCCCCCCCCTAATTTTTCTTGAGAAAAATTGGTGGCCCCCCCTGAAAATCCTCCGGCCCCCCCTGGAAGTTAAAACTGTACACTCCCTAACGAAGGTATGGTTTGATTCAAATAGTTACATATCAATAGTTTATAACGAAGGTATGGTTTGATTTGAAACCGTTACATGTCAATAGTTTATAACAAAGGTATCGTTTGATTCAAACCGTTACATGTCAATAGTTTATAACAAAGGTATGGTTTGATTTGAAACCGTTACATATCAATAGTTTATAACAAAGGTATGGTTTGATTCAAACCGTTACATATCAATAGTTTATAACGAAGGTATGGTTTGATTCAAACCGTTACATATCAATAGTTTATAACGAAGGTATGGTTTGATTCAAACAGTTACATGTCAATAGTTTATAACGAAGGTATGGTTTGATTCAAACAGTTACATATCAATAGTTTATAACGAAGGTATGGTTTGATTCAAACAGTTACATGTCAATAGTTTATAACGAAGGTATGGTTTGATTCAAACAGTTACATGTCAATAGTTTATAACGAAGGTATGGTTTGATTCAAACAGTTACATGTCAATAGTTTATAACAAAGGTATGGTTTGATTCAAACAGTTACATGTCAATAGTTTATAACAAAGGTATGGTTTGATTCAAACAGATACATGTCAATAGTTTATAACGAAGGTATGGTTTGATTCAAACAGTTACATGTCAATAGTTTATAACAAAGGTATGGTTTGATTCAAACAGATACATGTCAATAGTTTATAACGAAGGTATGGTTTGATTCAAACAGTTACATGTCAATAGTTTATAACGAAGGTATGGTTTGATTCAAACAGTTACATATCAATAGTTTATAACGAAGGTATGGTTTGATTTGAAACCGTTACATGTCAATAGTTTATAACAAAGGTATCGTTTGATTCAAACCGTTACATGTCAATAGTTTATAACAAAGGTATGGTTTGATTTGAAACCGTTACATATCAATAGTTTATAACAAAGGTATGGTTTGATTCAAACCGTTACATATCAATAGTTTATAACGAAGGTATGGTTTGATTCAAACCGTTCCATATCAATAGTTTATAACGAAGGTATGGTTTGATTCAAACAGTTACATGTCAATAGTTTATAACGAAGGTATGGTTTGATTCAAACAGTTACATATCAATAGTTTATAACGAAGGTATGGTTTGATTCAAACAGTTATATGTCAATAGTTTATAACGAAGGTATGGTTTGATTCAAACAGTTACATGTCAATAGTTTATAACGAAGGTATGGTTTGATTCAAACAGTTACATGTCAATAGTTTATAACGAAGGTATGGTTTGATTCAAACAGTTACATGTCAATAGTTTATAACGAAGGTATGGTTTGATTCAAACAGTTACATGTCAATAGTTTATAACGAAGGTATGGTTTGATTCAAACAGTTACATGTCAATAGTTTATAACGAAGGTATGGTTTGATTCAAACAGTTACATATCAATAGTTTATAACGAAGGTATGGTTTGATTCAAACAGTTACATGTCAATAGTTTATAACGAAGGTATGGTTTGATTCAAACAGTTACATGTCAATAGTTTATAACGAAGGTATGGTTTGATTCAAACCGTTACATGTCAATAGTTTATAACGAAGGTATGGTTTGATTCAAACCGTTACATGTCAATAGTTTATAACGAAGGTATGGTTTGATTCAAACAGTTACATGTCAATAGTTTATAACGAAGGTATGGTTTGATTCAAACAGTTACATGTCAATAGTTTATAACGAAGGTATGGTTTGATTCAAACAGTTACATGTCAATAGTTTATAAATGATTTATCAGAACTCCCCCACTCATTCACTTCCTTATTTACGATTTCAATATTTCCTTGAAATCCAATGTCTATACAATATATAATATCTTTACAATATCTATACATATCTACACAATATCTACACAATATCTACACAACATCTATACAATGTCAATACAATGTCTATACAATGTATATACAATATGTATACAACATATATACAATATATATACAATATCTATACAATATCTACACAATATCTATACAATATGTATACAACATATATACAATATATATACAATATCTATACAATATCTATACAATATCTACACAATATCTATACAATATGTATACAACATATATACAACATATATACAATATCTATACAATATCTATACAATATCTACACAATATCTATACAATGTCCATACAATATCTATACAATATGTATACAACATATATACAATATATATACAATATCTATACAATATCTATACAATATCTACACAATATCTATACAATATGTATACAACATATATACAACATATATACAATATCTATACAATATCTATACAATATCTACACAATATCTATACATTGTCCATACAATATGTATACAATGTCTATACAATATGTATACAATATATATACAATATCTACATATCTATTCTACACAATGTGTACACAATGTGTACACAATATCTACACAAAATCTATACATCTAAATATCTACATATCTACATAATATCTATACAATATCTACACAATATCTATATACTATCTATTCTATGTCATAACTTGATTTGATAAATACAATCTAGATGATACATGGATGTACAAACACAATACACATAAAACACAGTCACTACCCATAAGTCATAACAACTGAAAACGACGTCGTTTTGTTGACCTTTGGCCTTATTATGATATTTTAATATCCAAAACTTTTGACAAAATATTTGTAATGGACTGATTATTCATAATATACAGTGTGTAACATGTAAATATGACTTTTAAGTAACTTTGACATGGTTTTATAGGCAGTAAGTATTAAGCCTACCAAAACATGTGAAATACCATAGCAATATACATGGTATTTCGGTGTTCTCGCGATATAACAAAATGCCCAGGGGTGCGCGAGTGGCAGCCGTCAGATATGCTAACAGGACACCTTTCTGAGGTGGAATCTGCAAAAAAATATCATATAACTCATATTGCAAGGTTAACACCCCAAAACCACCTCTGGCAACTGGACTAGATATAATATCTACACAATATGTACACTGTCTATACAATATCTACACAATATCTACACAATATATATTCTGTCTATTCCATACAATATATATGCATGTCTACACAATGTCTACAGTATCTATACAATATCTACATATTTACATAATATCTGCACAATATCTATTCTACATAATATCTACACAATATCTGTACAATATACAATATCTATACAATATCTACACAATATCTATACAATATACAATATATATACAATATATCCATACAATATCTTTACAATATACATTATATATACAATATATCCATACAATATCTTTACAATATCTACAAAAAGTCTACACAATGTCAACACAATATCTAAACAGTATTTATACAATATGTTCGAATTTTTTATCACAAGAGGGCGATCGATATTTATCACCCATGTCTATGTGACTGGAATGGCCGTGTTTGTTTGTTTGTTTGTTTGTTTGTTTGTTTCTTTTTGCTTGTGTTTTTGTTACTTAGTGCTTGTTTTTAAGTTTACTTGTCTGTTAATTTGCCTTTTTATTGCATTATATTTCTTTCCTTAGAAAACATCAAAGACTTTATTGATAACATGATAAAGTTTCAGAATGACGCAAAGGATGCTGGGATCGATAGAACTGAGAAAATCCAATTGAATGATGTACATATACGTCAGCTTGTATATGATATGTTTATTGGTAAGTTTACGTCAGCTTGTATATGATATGTTTATTGGTAAGTTTACCTCAGCTTGTATATGATATGTTTATTGGTAAGTTTACGTCAGCTTGTATATGATATGTTTATTGGTAAGTTTACGTCAGCTTGTATATGATATGTTTATTGGTAAGTTTACCTCAGCTTGTATATGATATGTTTATTGGTAAGTTTACGTCAGCTTGTATATGATATGTTTATTGGTAAGTTCACGTCAGCTTGTATATGATATGTTTATTGGTAAGTTTACCTCAGCTTGTATATGATATGTTTATTGGTAAGTTTACGTCAGCTTGTATATGATATGTTTATTGGTAAGTTTACGTCAGCTTGTATATGATATGTTTATTGGTAAGTTTACCTCAGCTTGTATATGATATGTTTATTGGTAAGTTTACCTCAGCTTGTATATGATATGTTTATTGGTAAGTTTACGTTAGCTTGTATATGATATGTTTATTGGTAAGTTTACGTCAGCTTGTATATGATATGTTTATTGGTAAGTTTACCTCAGCTTGTATATGATATGTTTATTGGTAAGTTTACCTCAGCTTGTATATGATATGTTTATTGGTAAGTTTTCATATTTCATTTTATTAAACCAATCTAAGTAGTTTTAGATATGTTTATTGGATTTTGTATTTGTCTTTTAAACCTGCAATAGCTACAACTGGAAGTTTTGTAAAATACAATGACTTACTTGTAGTATAGCACAGTTTTGTAAGATACAATGATTTACTTGTAGTATAGCACAGTTTTGTAAGATGCAATGACTTACTTGTAGTATAGCACAGTTTTGTAAGATACAATGACTTACTTGTAGTATAGCACAGTTTTGTAAGATACAATGACTTACTTGTAGTATAGCACAGTTTTGTAAGATGCAATGACTTACTTGTAGTAGAGCACAGTTTTGTAAGATACAATGACTTACTTGCAGTATAGCACAGTTTTGTAAGATAAAATGACTTACTTGTAGTATAGCACAGTTTTGTAAGATACAATGACTTACTTGTAGTATAGCACAGTTTTGTAAGATAAAATGACTTACTTGTAGTATAGCACAGTTTTGTAAGATACAATGACTTACTTGTAGTATAGCACAGTTTTGTAAGATACAATGACTTACTTGTAGTATAGCACAGTTTTGTAAGATACAATGACTTACAGTTTTGTAAGATAAAATGACTTACTCGTAGTATAGCACAGTTTTGTAAGATACAATGACTTACTTGTAGTATAGCACAGTTTTGTAAGATACAATGACTTACTTGTAGTATAGCACAGTTTTGTAAGATACAATGACTTACTTGTAGTATAGCACAGTTTTGTAAGATAAAATGACTTACTTGTAGTATAGCACAGTTTTGTAAGATACAATGACTTACTTGTAGTATAGCACAGTTTTGTAAGATACATGTACAATGACTTACTCGTAGTATAGCACAGTTTTGTAAGATAAAATGACTTACTTGTAGTATAGCACAGTTTTGTAAGATACAATGACTTACTCGTAGTAGAGCACAGTTTTGTAAGATAAAATGACTTACTCGTAGTATAGCACAGTTTTGTAAGATAAAATGACTTACTTGTAGTATAGCACAGTTTTGTAAGATGCAATGACTAATTACTTGTAGTATAGCACAGTTTTGTAAGATGCAATGACTAATTACTTGTAGTATAGCACAGTTTTGTAAGATACAATGACTTACTTGTAGTATAGCACAGTTTTGTAAGATACAATGACTTACTTGTAGTATAGCACAGTTTTGTAAGATACAATGACTTACTTGTAGTATAGCACAGTTTTGTAAGATACAATGACTTACTTGTAGTATAGCACAGTTTTGTAAGATAAAATGACTTACTTGTAGTATAGCACAGTTTTGTAAGATACAATGACTTACTTGCAGTATAGCACAGTTTTGTAAGATACAATGACTTACTCGTAGTAGAGCACAGTTTTGTAAGATACAATGATTTACTTGTAGTATAGCACAGTTTTGTAAGATGCAATGACTTACTTGTAGTATAGCACAGTTTTGTAAGATACAATGACTTACTTGTAGTATAGCACAGTTTTGTAAGATACAATGACTTACTTGTAGTATAGCACAGTTTTGTAAGATACAATGACTTACTTGTAGTAGAGCACAGTTTTGTAAGATACAATGACTTACTTGCAGTATAGCACAGTTTTGTAAGATAAAATGACTTACTTGTAGTATAGCACAGTTTTGTAAGATACAATGACTTACTTGTAGTATAGCACAGTTTTGTAAGATAAAATGACTTACTTGTAGTATAGCACAGTTTTGTAAGATACAATGACTTACTTGTAGTATAGCACAGTTTTGTAAGATACAATGACTTACTTGTAGTATAGCACAGTTTTGTAAGATACAATGACTTACAGTTTTGTAAGATAAAATGACTTACTCGTAGTATAGCACAGTTTTGTAAGATACAATGACTTACTTGTAGTTTAGCACAGTTTTGTAAGATACAATGACTTACTTGTAGTATAGCACAGTTTTGTAAGATACAATGACTTACTTGTAGTATAGCACAGTTTTGTAAGATAAAATGACTTACTTGTAGTATAGCACAGTTTTGTAAGATACAATGACTTACTTGTAGTATAGCACAGTTTTGTAAGATACATGTACAATGACTTACTCGTAGTATAGCACAGTTTTGTAAGATAAAATGACTTACTTGTAGTATAGCACAGTTTTGTAAGATACAATGACTTACTCGTAGTAGAGCACAGTTTTGTAAGATAAAATGACTTACTCGTAGTATAGCACAGTTTTGTAAGATAAAATGACTTACTTGTAGTATAGCACAGTTTTGTAAGATGCAATGACTAATTACTTGTAGTATAGCACAGTTTTGTAAGATGCAATGACTAATTACTTGTAGTATAGCACAGTTTTGTAAGATACAATGACTTACTTGTAGTATAGCACAGTTTTGTAAGATACAATGACTTACTTGTAGTATAGCACAGTTTTGTAAGATACAATGACTTACTTGTAGTATAGCACAGTTTTGTAAGATACAATGACTTACTTGTAGTATAGCACAGTTTTGTAAGATAAAATGACTTACTTGTAGTATAGCACAGTTTTGTAAGATACAATGACTTACTTGCAGTATAGCACAGTTTTGTAAGATACAATGACTTACTCGTAGTAGAGCACAGTTTTGTAAGATACAATGACTTACTTGCAGTATAGCACAGTTTTGTAAGATACAATGACTTACTTGCAGTATAGCACAGTTTTGTAAGATACAATGACTTACTTGTAGTATAGCACAGTTTTGTAAGATAAAATGACTTACTTGTAGTGTAGCACAGTTTTGTAAGATACAATGACTTACTTGTAGTTTAGCACAGTTTTGTAAGATACAATGACTTACTTGTAGTTTAGCACAGTTTTGTAAGATGCAATGACTTACTCGTAGTATAGCACAGTTTTGCAAGATACAATGACTTACTTGTAGTATAGCACAGTTTTGTAAGATACAATGACTTACTTGTAGTATAGCACAGTTTTGTAAGATACAATGACTTACTTGTAGTATAGCACAGTTTTGTAAGATGCAATGACTTACTCGTAGTATAGCACAGTTTTGTAAGATAAAATGATTTACTTGTAGTATAGCACAGTTTTGTAAGATACAATGACTTACTCGTAGTATAGCACAGTTTTGTAAGATACAATGACTTACTTGTAGTATAGCACAGTTTTGTAAGATACAATGACTTACTTGTAGTATAGCACAGTTTTGTAAGATACAATGACTTACTTGTAGTATAGCACAGTTTTGTAAGATACAATGACTTACTTGTAGTATAGCACAGTTTTGTAAGATACAATGACTTACTTGTAGTATAGGACAGTTTTGTAAGATGCAATGACTTACTCGTAGTATAGCACAGTTTTGTAAGATACAATGACTTACTCGTAGTATAGGACAGTTTTGTAAGATACAATGACTTACTTGTAGTATAGCACAGTTTTGTAAGATAAAATGACTTACTTGTAGTATAGCACTGTTTTGTAAGATGCAATGACTTACTTGTAGTAAAGAACAGTTTTGTAAGATACAATGACTTACTCGTAGTATAGCACAGTTTTGTAAAATAAAATGATTTACTTGTAGTATAGCACAGTTTTGTAAGATACAATGACTTACTTGTATAGGACAGTTTTGTAAGATACAATGACTTACTTGTAGTATAGCACACTTTTGTAAGATAAAATGACTTACTTGTAGCATAGCACACTTTTGTAAGATACAATGACTTACTTGTAGTATAGCACAGTTTTGTAAGATACAATGACTTACTTGTAGTATAGCACAGTTTTGTAAGATAAAATGATTTACTTGTAGTATAGCACAGTTTTGTAAGATGCAATGACTTACTTGTAGTATAGCACAGTTTTGTAAGATACAATGACTTACTTGTAGTATAGCACAGTTTTGTAAGATACAATGACTTACTTGTAGTATAGCACAGTTTTGTAAGATACAATGACTTACTTGTAGTATAGCACAGTTTTGTAAGATAAAATGACTTACTTGTAGTATAGCACAGTTTTGTAAGATACAATGACTTACTCGTAGTATAGCACAGTTTTGTAAGATACAATGACTTACTTGTAGTATAGCACAGTTTTGTAAGATACAATGACTTACTTGTAGTATAGCACAGTTTTGTAAGATACAATGACTTACTTGTAGTATAGCACAGTTTTGTAAGATGCAATGACTTACTCGTAGTATAGCACAGTTTTGTAAGATAAAATGATTTACTTGTAGTATAGCACAGTTTTGTAAGATACAATGACTTACTCGTAGTATAGCACAGTTTTGTAAGATACAATGACTTACTTGTAGTATAGCACAGTTTTGTAAGATACAATGACTTACTTGTAGTATAGCACAGTTTTGTAAGATACAATGACTTACTTGTAGTATAGCACAGTTTTGTAAGATACAATGACTTACTTGTAGTATAGCACAGTTTTGTAAGATACAATGACTTACTTGTAGTATAGGACAGTTTTGTAAGATGCAATGACTTACTCGTAGTATAGCACAGTTTTGTAAGATACAATGACTTACTCGTAGTATAGGACAGTTTTGTAAGATGCAATGACTTACTCGTAGTATAGCACAGTTTTGTAAGATACAATGACTTACTCGTAGTATAGGACAGTTTTGTAAGATACAATGACTTACTTGTAGTATAGCACAGTTTTGTAAGATAAAATGACTTACTTGTAGTATAGCACTGTTTTGTAAGATGCAATGACTTACTTGTAGTAAAGAACAGTTTTGTAAGATACAATGACTTACTTGTAGTATAGCACAGTTTTGTAAAATAAAATGATTTACTTGTAGTATAGCACAGTTTTGTAAGATACAATGACTTACTTGTAGTATAGGACAGTTTTGTAAGATACAATGACTTACTTGTAGTATAGCACACTTTTGTAAGATAAAATGACTTACTTGTAGCATAGCACAGTTTTGTAAGATACAATGACTTACTTGTAGTATAGCACAGTTTTGTAAGATACAATGACTTACTTGTAGTATAGCACAGTTTTGTAAGATACAATGACTTACTTGTAGTATAGCACAGTTTTGTAAGATACAATGACTTACTTGTAGTATAGCACAGTTTTGTAAGATACAATGACTTACTTGTAGTATAGGACAGTTTTGTAAGATGCAATGACTTACTCGTAGTATAGCACAGTTTTGTAAGATACAATGACTTACTCGTAGTATAGGACAGTTTTGTAAGATACAATGACTTACTTGTAGTATAGCACAGTTTTGTAAGATAAAATGACTTACTTGTAGTATAGCACTGTTTTGTAAGATGCAATGACTTACTTGTAGTAAAGAACAGTTTTGTAAGATACAATGACTTACTTGTAGTATAGCACAGTTTTGTAAAATAAAATGATTTACTTGTAGTATAGCACAGTTTTGTAAGATACAATGACTTACTTGTAGTATAGGACAGTTTTGTAAGATACAATGACTTACTTGTAGTATAGCACACTTTTGTAAGATAAAATGACTTACTTGTAGCATAGCACACTTTTGTAAGATACAATGACTCACTTGTAGTATAGCACAGTTTTGTAAGATACAATGACTTACTTGTAGTATAGCACAGTTTTGTAAGATAAAATGATTTACTTGTAGTATAGCACAGTTTTGTAAGATGCAATGACTTACTTGTAGTATAGCACAGTTTTGTAAGATACAATGACTTACTTGTAGTATAGCACAGTTTTGTAAGATACAATGACTTACTTGTAGTATAGCACAGTTTTGTAAGATACAATGACTTACTTGTAGTATAGCACAGTTTTGTAAGATAAAATGACTTACTTGTAGTATAGCACAGTTTTGTAAGATACAATGACTTACTCGTAGTATAGCACAGTTTTGTAAGATACAATGACTTACTTGTAGTATAGCACAGTTTTGTAAGATACAATGACTTACTTGTAGTATAGCACAGTTTTGTAAGATACAATGACTTACTTGTAGTATAGCACAGTTTTGTAAGATGCAATGACTTACTCGTAGTATAGCACAGTTTTGTAAGATAAAATGATTTACTTGTAGTATAGCACAGTTTTGTAAGATACAATGACTTACTCGTAGTATAGCACAGTTTTGTAAGATACAATGACTTACTTGTAGTATAGCACAGTTTTGTAAGATACAATGACTTACTTGTAGTATAGCACAGTTTTGTAAGATACAATGACTTACTTGTAGTATAGCACAGTTTTGTAAGATACAATGACTTACTTGTAGTATAGCACAGTTTTGTAAGATACAATGACTTACTTGTAGTATAGGACAGTTTTGTAAGATGCAATGACTTACTCGTAGTATAGCACAGTTTTGTAAGATACAATGACTTACTCGTAGTATAGGACAGTTTTGTAAGATGCAATGACTTACTCGTAGTATAGCACAGTTTTGTAAGATACAATGACTTACTCGTAGTATAGGACAGTTTTGTAAGATACAATGACTTACTTGTAGTATAGCACAGTTTTGTAAGATAAAATGACTTACTTGTAGTATAGCACTGTTTTGTAAGATGCAATGACTTACTTGTAGTAAAGAACAGTTTTGTAAGATACAATGACTTACTTGTAGTATAGCACAGTTTTGTAAAATAAAATGATTTACTTGTAGTATAGCACAGTTTTGTAAGATACAATGACTTACTTGTAGTATAGGACAGTTTTGTAAGATACAATGACTTACTTGTAGTATAGCACACTTTTGTAAGATAAAATGACTTACTTGTAGCATAGCACAGTTTTGTAAGATACAATGACTTACTTGTAGTATAGCACAGTTTTGTAAGATACAATGACTTACTTGTAGTATAGCACAGTTTTGTAAGATAAAATGATTTACTTGTAGTATAGCACAGTTTTGTAAGATGCAATGACTTACTTGTAGTATAGCACAGTTTTGTAAGATACAATGACTTACTTGTAGTATAGCACAGTTTTGTAAGATACAATGACTTACTTGTAGTATAGCACAGTTTTGTAAGATACAATGACTTACTTGTAGTATAGCACAGTTTTGTAAGATAAAATGACTTACTTGTAGTATAGCACAGTTTTGTAAGATACAATGACTTACTCGTAGTATAGCACAGTTTTGTAAGATACAATGACTTACTTGTAGTATAGCACAGTTTTGTAAGATACAATGACTTACTCGTAGTATAGCACAGTTTTGTAAGATACAATGACTTACTTGTAGTATAGCACAGTTTTGTAAGATACAATGACTTACTCGTAGTATAGCACAGTTTTGTAAGATACAATGACTTACTTGTAGTATAGCACAGTTTTGTAAGATGCAATGACTTACTTGTAGTATAGCACAGTTTTGTAAGATAAAATGACTTACTTGTAGTATAGCACAGTTTTGTAAGATACAATGACTTACTTGTAGTATAGCACAGTTTTGTAAGATAAAATGATTTACTTGTAGTATAGCACAGTTTTGTAAGATACAATGACTTACTTGTAGTATAGGACAGTTTTGTAAGATACAATGACTTACTTGTAGTATAGCACAGTTTTGTAAGATACAATGACTTACTCGTAGTATAGCACAGTTTTGTAAGATACAATGACTTACTCGTAGTATAGCACAGTTTTGTAAGATACAATGATTTACTTGTAGTATAGCACAGTTTTGTAAGATACAGTGACTTACTTGTAGTATAGCACAGTTTTGTAAGATAAAATGACTTATTTGTAGTATAGCACAGTTTTGTAAGATACAATGACTTACTTGTAGTATAGCACAGTTTTGTAAGATAAAATGACTTACTTGTAGTATAGCACAGTTTTGTAAGATGCAATGACTTACTCGTAGTATAGCACAGTTTTGTAAGATAAAATGATTTACTTGTAGTATAGCACAGTTTTGTAAGATAAAATGACTTACTCGTAGTATAGCACAGTTTTGTAAGATACAATGACTTACTTGTAGTATAGCACAGTTTTGTAAGATACAATGACTTACTTGTAGTATAGCACAGTTTTGTAAGATACAATGACTTACTTGTAGTATAGCACAGTTTTGTAAGATACAATGACTTACTTGTAGTATAGCACAGTTTTGTAAGATACAATGACTTACTTGTAGTATAGGACAGTTTTGTAAGATGCAATGACTTACTCGTAGTATAGCACAGTTTTGTAAGATACAATGACTTACTCGTAGTATAGGACAGTTTTGTAAGATACAATGACTTACTTGTAGTATAGCACAGTTTTGTAAGATAAAATGACTTACTTGTAGTATAGCACTGTTTTGTAAGATGCAATGACTTACTTGTAGTATAGGACAGTTTTGTAAGATACAATGACTTACTTGTAGTATAGCACACTTTTGTAAGATAAAATGACTTACTTGTAGCATAGCACACTTTTGTAAGATACAATGACTTACTTGTAGTATAGCACAGTTTTGTAAGATACAATGACTTACTTGTAGTATAGCACAGTTTTGTAAGATAAAATGATTTACTTGTAGTATAGCACAGTTTTGTAAGATGCAATGACTTACTTGTAGTATAGCACAGTTTTGTAAGATACAATGACTTACTTGTAGTATAGCACAGTTTTGTAAGATACAATGACTTACTTGTAGTATAGCACAGTTTTGTAAGATACAATGACTTACTTGTAGTATAGCACAGTTTTGTAAGATAAAATGACTTACTTGTAGTATAGCACAGTTTTGTAAGATACAATGACTTACTCGTAGTATAGCACAGTTTTGTAAGATACAATGACTTACTTGTAGTATAGCACAGTTTTGTAAGATACAATGACTTACTTGTAGTATAGCACAGTTTTGTAAGATACAATGACTTACTTGTAGTATAGCACAGTTTTGTAAGATACAATGACTTACTTGTAGTATAGCACAGTTTTGTAAGATGCAATGACTTACTCGTAGTATAGCACAGTTTTGTAAGATAAAATGATTTACTTGTAGTATAGCACAGTTTTGTAAGATACAATGACTTACTCGTAGTATAGCACAGTTTTGTAAGATACAATGACTTACTTGTAGTATAGCACAGTTTTGTAAGATACAATGACTTACTTGTAGTATAGCACAGTTTTGTAAGATACAATGACTTACTTGTAGTATAGCACAGTTTTGTAAGATACAATGACTTACTTGTAGTATAGCACAGTTTTGTAAGATACAATGACTTACTTGTAGTATAGGACAGTTTTGTAAGATGCAATGACTTACTCGTAGTATAGCACAGTTTTGTAAGATACAATGACTTACTCGTAGTATAGGACAGTTTTGTAAGATACAATGACTTACTTGTAGTATAGCACAGTTTTGTAAGATAAAATGACTTACTTGTAGTATAGCACTGTTTTGTAAGATGCAATGACTTACTTGTAGTAAAGAACAGTTTTGTAAGATACAATGACTTACTCGTAGTATAGCACAGTTTTGTAAAATAAAATGATTTACTTGTAGTATAGCACAGTTTTGTAAGATACAATGACTTACTTGTATAGGACAGTTTTGTAAGATACAATGACTTACTTGTAGTATAGCACACTTTTGTAAGATAAAATGACTTACTTGTAGCATAGCACACTTTTGTAAGATACAATGACTTACTTGTAGTATAGCACAGTTTTGTAAGATACAATGACTTACTTGTAGTATAGCACAGTTTTGTAAGATAAAATGATTTACTTGTAGTATAGCACAGTTTTGTAAGATGCAATGACTTACTTGTAGTATAGCACAGTTTTGTAAGATACAATGACTTACTTGTAGTATAGCACAGTTTTGTAAGATACAATGACTTACTTGTAGTATAGCACAGTTTTGTAAGATACAATGACTTACTTGTAGTATAGCACAGTTTTGTAAGATAAAATGACTTACTTGTAGTATAGCACAGTTTTGTAAGATACAATGACTTACTCGTAGTATAGCACAGTTTTGTAAGATACAATGACTTACTTGTAGTATAGCACAGTTTTGTAAGATACAATGACTTACTTGTAGTATAGCACAGTTTTGTAAGATACAATGACTTACTTGTAGTATAGCACAGTTTTGTAAGATGCAATGACTTACTCGTAGTATAGCACAGTTTTGTAAGATAAAATGATTTACTTGTAGTATAGCACAGTTTTGTAAGATACAATGACTTACTCGTAGTATAGCACAGTTTTGTAAGATACAATGACTTACTTGTAGTATAGCACTGTTTTGTAAGATACAATGACTTACTTGTAGTATAGCACAGTTTTGTAAGATACAATGACTTACTTGTAGTATAGCACAGTTTTGTAAGATACAATGACTTACTTGTAGTATAGCACAGTTTTGTAAGATACAATGACTTACTTGTAGTATAGCACAGTTTTGTAAGATACAATGACTTACTTGTAGTATAGGACAGTTTTGTAAGATGCAATGACTTACTCGTAGTATAGCACAGTTTTGTAAGATACAATGACTTACTCGTAGTATAGGACAGTTTTGTAAGATGCAATGACTTACTCGTAGTATAGCACAGTTTTGTAAGATACAATGACTTACTCGTAGTATAGGACAGTTTTGTAAGATACAATGACTTACTTGTAGTATAGCACAGTTTTGTAAGATAAAATGACTTACTTGTAGTATAGCACTGTTTTGTAAGATGCAATGACTTACTTGTAGTAAAGAACAGTTTTGTAAGATACAATGACTTACTTGTAGTATAGCACAGTTTTGTAAAATAAAATGATTTACTTGTAGTATAGCACAGTTTTGTAAGATACAATGACTTACTTGTAGTATAGGACAGTTTTGTAAGATACAATGACTTACTTGTAGTATAGCACACTTTTGTAAGATAAAATGACTTACTTGTAGCATAGCACAGTTTTGTAAGATACAATGACTTACTTGTAGTATAGCACAGTTTTGTAAGATACAATGACTTACTTGTAGTATAGCACAGTTTTGTAAGATACAATGACTTACTTGTAGTATAGCACAGTTTTGTAAGATACAATGACTTACTTGTAGTATAGCACAGTTTTGTAAGATACAATGACTTACTTGTAGTATAGGACAGTTTTGTAAGATGCAATGACTTACTCGTAGTATAGCACAGTTTTGTAAGATACAATGACTTACTCGTAGTATAGGACAGTTTTGTAAGATACAATGACTTACTTGTAGTATAGCACAGTTTTGTAAGATAAAATGACTTACTTGTAGTATAGCACTGTTTTGTAAGATGCAATGACTTACTTGTAGTAAAGAACAGTTTTGTAAGATACAATGACTTACTTGTAGTATAGCACAGTTTTGTAAAATAAAATGATTTACTTGTAGTATAGCACAGTTTTGTAAGATACAATGACTTACTTGTAGTATAGGACAGTTTTGTAAGATACAATGACTTACTTGTAGTATAGCACACTTTTGTAAGATAAAATGACTTACTTGTAGCATAGCACACTTTTGTAAGATACAATGACTCACTTGTAGTATAGCACAGTTTTGTAAGATACAATGACTTACTTGTAGTATAGCACAGTTTTGTAAGATAAAATGATTTACTTGTAGTATAGCACAGTTTTGTAAGATGCAATGACTTACTTGTAGTATAGCACAGTTTTGTAAGATACAATGACTTACTTGTAGTATAGCACAGTTTTGTAAGATACAATGACTTACTTGTAGTATAGCACAGTTTTGTAAGATACAATGACTTACTTGTAGTATAGCACAGTTTTGTAAGATAAAATGACTTACTTGTAGTATAGCACAGTTTTGTAAGATACAATGACTTACTCGTAGTATAGCACAGTTTTGTAAGATACAATGACTTACTTGTAGTATAGCACAGTTTTGTAAGATACAATGACTTACTTGTAGTATAGCACAGTTTTGTAAGATACAATGACTTACTTGTAGTATAGCACAGTTTTGTAAGATGCAATGACTTACTCGTAGTATAGCACAGTTTTGTAAGATAAAATGATTTACTTGTAGTATAGCACAGTTTTGTAAGATACAATGACTTACTCGTAGTATAGCACAGTTTTGTAAGATACAATGACTTACTTGTAGTATAGCACAGTTTTGTAAGATACAATGACTTACTTGTAGTATAGCACAGTTTTGTAAGATACAATGACTTACTTGTAGTATAGCACAGTTTTGTAAGATACAATGACTTACTTGTAGTATAGCACAGTTTTGTAAGATACAATGACTTACTTGTAGTATAGGACAGTTTTGTAAGATGCAATGACTTACTCGTAGTATAGCACAGTTTTGTAAGATACAATGACTTACTCGTAGTATAGGACAGTTTTGTAAGATGCAATGACTTACTCGTAGTATAGCACAG
The DNA here is from genome assembly GCF_964340395.1 of Glandiceps talaboti. Taxonomy (NCBI): domain Eukaryota; kingdom Metazoa; phylum Hemichordata; class Enteropneusta; family Spengelidae; genus Glandiceps; species Glandiceps talaboti. Next base: position 1,888,416 of record NC_135557.1, on the reverse strand, counting down.
TTTTGTAAGATACAATGACTTACTCGTAGTATAGGACAGTTTTGTAAGATACAATGACTTACTTGTAGTATAGCACAGTTTTGTAAGATAAAATGACTTACTTGTAGTATAGCACTGTTTTGTAAGATGCAATGACTTACTTGTAGTAAAGAACAGTTTTGTAAGATACAATGACTTACTTGTAGTATAGCACAGTTTTGTAAAATAAAATGATTTACTTGTAGTATAGCACAGTTTTGTAAGATACAATGACTTACTTGTAGTATAGGACAGTTTTGTAAGATACAATGACTTACTTGTAGTATAGCACACTTTTGTAAGATAAAATGACTTACTTGTAGCATAGCACAGTTTTGTAAGATACAATGACTTACTTGTAGTATAGCACAGTTTTGTAAGATACAATGACTTACTTGTAGTATAGCACAGTTTTGTAAGATAAAATGATTTACTTGTAGTATAGCACAGTTTTGTAAGATGCAATGACTTACTTGTAGTATAGCACAGTTTTGTAAGATACAATGACTTACTTGTAGTATAGCACAGTTTTGTAAGATACAATGACTTACTTGTAGTATAGCACAGTTTTGTAAGATACAATGACTTACTTGTAGTATAGCACAGTTTTGTAAGATAAAATGACTTACTTGTAGTATAGCACAGTTTTGTAAGATACAATGACTTACTCGTAGTATAGCACAGTTTTGTAAGATACAATGACTTACTTGTAGTATAGCACAGTTTTGTAAGATACAATGACTTACTCGTAGTATAGCACAGTTTTGTAAGATACAATGACTTACTTGTAGTATAGCACAGTTTTGTAAGATACAATGACTTACTCGTAGTATAGCACAGTTTTGTAAGATACAATGACTTACTTGTAGTATAGCACAGTTTTGTAAGATGCAATGACTTACTTGTAGTATAGCACAGTTTTGTAAGATAAAATGACTTACTTGTAGTATAGCACAGTTTTGTAAGATACAATGACTTACTTGTAGTATAGCACAGTTTTGTAAGATAAAATGATTTACTTGTAGTATAGCACAGTTTTGTAAGATACAATGACTTACTTGTAGTATAGGACAGTTTTGTAAGATACAATGACTTACTTGTAGTATAGCACAGTTTTGTAAGATACAATGACTTACTCGTAGTATAGCACAGTTTTGTAAGATACAATGACTTACTCGTAGTATAGCACAGTTTTGTAAGATACAATGATTTACTTGTAGTATAGCACAGTTTTGTAAGATACAGTGACTTACTTGTAGTATAGCACAGTTTTGTAAGATAAAATGACTTATTTGTAGTATAGCACAGTTTTGTAAGATACAATGACTTACTTGTAGTATAGCACAGTTTTGTAAGATAAAATGACTTACTTGTAGTATAGCACAGTTTTGTAAGATGCAATGACTTACTCGTAGTATAGCACAGTTTTGTAAGATAAAATGATTTACTTGTAGTATAGCACAGTTTTGTAAGATAAAATGACTTACTCGTAGTATAGCACAGTTTTGTAAGATACAATGACTTACTTGTAGTATAGCACAGTTTTGTAAGATACAATGACTTACTTGTAGTATAGCACAGTTTTGTAAGATACAATGACTTACTTGTAGTATAGCACAGTTTTGTAAGATACAATGACTTACTTGTAGTATAGCACAGTTTTGTAAGATACAATGACTTACTTGTAGTATAGGACAGTTTTGTAAGATGCAATGACTTACTCGTAGTATAGCACAGTTTTGTAAGATACAATGACTTACTCGTAGTATAGGACAGTTTTGTAAGATACAATGACTTACTTGTAGTATAGCACAGTTTTGTAAGATAAAATGACTTACTTGTAGTATAGCACTGTTTTGTAAGATGCAATGACTTACTTGTAGTATAGGACAGTTTTGTAAGATACAATGACTTACTTGTAGTATAGCACACTTTTGTAAGATAAAATGACTTACTTGTAGCATAGCACACTTTTGTAAGATACAATGACTTACTTGTAGTATAGCACAGTTTTGTAAGATACAATGACTTACTTGTAGTATAGCACAGTTTTGTAAGATAAAATGATTTACTTGTAGTATAGCACAGTTTTGTAAGATGCAATGACTTACTTGTAGTATAGCACAGTTTTGTAAGATACAATGACTTACTTGTAGTATAGCACAGTTTTGTAAGATACAATGACTTACTTGTAGTATAGCACAGTTTTGTAAGATACAATGACTTACTTGTAGTATAGCACAGTTTTGTAAGATAAAATGACTTACTTGTAGTATAGCACAGTTTTGTAAGATACAATGACTTACTCGTAGTATAGCACAGTTTTGTAAGATACAATGACTTACTTGTAGTATAGCACAGTTTTGTAAGATACAATGACTTACTTGTAGTATAGCACAGTTTTGTAAGATACAATGACTTACTTGTAGTATAGCACAGTTTTGTAAGATACAATGACTTACTTGTAGTATAGCACAGTTTTGTAAGGTAAAATGACTTACTCGTAGTATAGCACAGTTTTGTAAGATACAATGACTTACTTGTAGTATAGCACAGTTTTGTAAGATAAAATGACTTACTTGTAGTATAGCACAGTTTTGTAAGATACAATGACTTACTTGTAGTATAGCACAGTTTTGTAAGATAAAATGACTTACTTGTAGTATAGCACAGTTTTGTAAGATACAATGACTTACTTGTAGTATAGCACAGTTTTGTAAGATACAATGACTTACTTGTAGTATAGCACAGTTTTGTAAGATACAATGACTTACTCGTAGTATAGCACAGTTTTGTAAGATACAATGATTTACTTGTAGTATAGCACAGTTTTGTAAGATACAATGACTTACTTGTAGTATAGCACAGTTTTGTAAGATACAATGACTTATTTGTAGTATAGCACAGTTTTGTAAGGTACAATGACTTACTTGTAGTATAGCACAGTTTTGTAAGATAAAATGACTTACTTGTAGTATAGCACAGTTTTGTAAGATACAATGACTTACTTGTAGTATAGCACAGTTTTGTAAGATAAAATGACTTACTTGTAGTATAGCACAGTTTTGTAAGATGCAATGACTTACTTGTAGTATAGCACAGTTTTGTAAGATACAATGACTTGTAGTATAGCACAGTTTTGTAAGATACAATGACTTACTTGTAGTATAGCACAGTTTTGTAAAATACAATGACTTACTTGTAGTATAGCACAGTTTTGTAAGATACAATGACTTACTTGTAGTATAGCACAGTTTTGTAAGATAAAATGACTTACTCGTAGTATAGCACAGTTTTGTAAGATAAAATGACTTACTCGTAGTATAGCACAGTTTTGTAAGATACAATGACTTACTCGTAGTATAGCACAGTTTTGTAAGATACAATGATTTACTTGTAGTATAGCACAGTTTTGTAAGATACAATGACTTACTTGTAGTATAGCACAGTTTTGTAAGATAAAATGACTTATTTGTAGTATAGCACAGTTTTGTAAGGTACAATGACTTACTTGTAGTATAGCACAGTTTTGTAAGATAAAATGACTTACTTGTAGTATAGCACAGTTTTGTAAGATGCAATGACTTACTTGTAGTATAGCACAGTTTTGTAAGATACAATGACTTACTTGTAGTATAGCACAGTTTTGTAAGATACAATGACTTACTTGTAGTATAGCACAGTTTTGTAAGATACAATGATTTACTTGTAGTATAGCACAGTTTTGTAAGATAAAATGACTTATTTGTAGTATAGCACAGTTTTGTAAGGTACAATGACTTACTTGTAGTATAGCACAGTTTTGTAAGATGCAATGACTTACTTGTAGTATAGCACAGTTTTGTAAGATACAATGACTTGTAGTATAGCACAGTTTTGTAAGATACAATGACTTACTTGTAGTATAGCACAGTTTTGTAAAATACAATGACTTACTTGTAGTATAGCACAGTTTTGTAAGATACAATAACTTACTTGTAGTATAGCACAGTTTTGTAAGATACAATGACTTACTTGTAGTATAGCACAGTTTTGTAAGATAAAATGACTTACTCGTAGTATAGCACAGTTTTGTAAGAAAAAATGACTTACTTGTAGTATAGCACAGTTTTGTAAGATGCAATGACTTACTTGTAGTATAGCACAGTTTTGTAAGATAAAATGACTTACTTGTAGTATAGCACAGTTTTGTAAGATACAATGACTTACTTGCAGTATAGCACAGTTTTGTAAGATACAATGACTTACTTGTAGTATAGCACAGTTTTGTAAGATACAATGACTTACTTGTAGTATAGCACAGTTTTGTAAGATAAAATGACTTACTTGTCGTATAGCAGTTTTGTAAGATACAATGACTTACTTGTAGTATAGCACAGTTTTGTAAGATACAATGACTTACTTGTAGTATAGCACAGTTTTGTAAGATACAATGACTTACTTGTAGTATAGCACAGTTTTGTAAGATACAATGACTTACTTGTAGTATAGCACAGTTTTGTAAGATAAAATGACTTACTTGTAGTATAGCACAGTTTTGTAAGATACAATGACTTACTTGTAGTATAGCACAGTTTTGTAAGATAAAATGACTTACTTGTAGTATAGCACAGTTTTGTAAGATACAATGACTTACTTGTAGTATAGCACAGTTTTGTAAGATACAATGACTTACTTGTAGTATAGCACAGTTTTGTAAGATAAAATGACTTACTTGTAGTATAGCACAGTTTTGTAAGATACAATGACTTACTTGTAGTATAGCACAGTTTTGTAAGATACCAGATTTAAACTGAATGCCTCCCATAAGGGAATCACTAATTATGCAAATAACTCATTAAACTATGGTAACAGGTTTTGTTTTTGGACAAGCGTGCTTTCTTAGGTTAATGTATGTGCCAAATTATACGGAATTTGAAGATTGCATGATACTGCTTAATTACTGAATATCGTTCATTATTCAAAATACTCATTAAAGGTAAAATTTGTAGGAACAAACGTCATAGGACAGGTGCGTATTATTATGGTTGATATATGTATCATATTATACGAAATTTGAAGCTTGCATTTTTAAGATACAACGTAGTTACCTAAAATAATTAATTATGCAAATTTTTCATTAAAACTAACTGAGCTATATCAAATATTTTGTAGGACATATCCGCTTTGTTATGATTAACGTATGTACTAAATTATATTGAAATTCAAGTATGCAGTCTTAAGATATAGCCTAATTACCAAAAATAATTAATTATGCAAATTATTCACTAAATCTTCAAACAAAATCAACAACTTTTATAGGAGATATGCACTCTGTTATGTTTAACGTATGTACTAAATTGTATTGAAATTGAAGCATGCAGTCTTAAGATATAGGCTAATTACCAAAAATCATTAGTTATGCAAATTATTCAATAACAGTGTAAGGTATGTCAACTAACTTTATAGGACATACACAATTTTTTATTGTTAATGTATGTACTGAATTGTATTGAAATTGAAGTATGCAGTCGTAAGATATAGCCTAATTACCAAGAATCATTAATTATGCAAATTATTCATTAACACTGAAAGGTACATCAACAAACTTGATAGAACATATGTGTTTTCTCATGGTTAGCGTATGTACTAAATTATGTTGAATATGAAGGATGCATTCTTAAGATATAGCCTAATTACCAAAAATAATTAATTATGCAAATTATTCATTAACACTGTAAGGTACCTCAACTAACTTTATAGGACATACACAATTTTTTATGGTTAATGTATGTACTGAATTGTATTGATATTGAAGTATGCAGTCGTAAGATATAGCCTAATTACCAATCATTAATTATGCAAATTATTCATTAACACTGAAAGGTACATCAACAAACTTGATAGGACATATGTGTTTTCTTATGGTTAATGTATGTACTAAATTATGTTGAATTTGTAGTATGTATTCTTAAGATATAGCCTAATTACCCAAAATATTTAATTATGCAAATTATTCATTAACGCTGTAAGATACATCACCAAATTTTATAGGACAAATGTATGTTGTTATGTTTAACGAATGTACTACATTATATTGAAATTGAAGTATGAAGTCTTAAGATATTGCTTAATTAGTTGATTTCATTAATATGCAAATTTCTCTAATTAAACATTAACAGATCTGGCTCAAAACCTAATCAGGTCTAGCCATTACCCTAAAGATTATTAGCCGATTTTTAGCAAATGATGACACTGACAGACAGACAGACAGACAGACAGACAGACAGACAGACAGACACACAGACACACATACACACAGATAGACATACAGACAGACATTCCCCTTTTAATACCTCCCGTACCCTTACGGGGGGTAATAATGACCTACTCATCATTTGCGCATATCACTGATGACATCATTATTTGCTTAACATTTCTTCATCTACGCACCCCAAGATGCATCCCATTAAATGTCAGCCCAATCTGCTTGGTAGTTTTGGAATTAAAGGTTTCTGACCTCATTTGTATCCCTAATTTGCATATCGCTGATGGGATCACCATGTTGTGAACAATTCTTAATCTAAACCCCTTAAGAATATACCCTCCAAATTTCAGACCGATCTGCCCAGTAGTTTTGAGTTTAAGTTTTTTTTAGATAAATCACACACTGAACCTTATCAGTTCAGTTGTGCTAACAAGCACGTTTCTGGCATGTAATGCAATACACTACATTAGTACTAATACAGGTAAATCTACTCGTAACAGCCACACTGTTCTTAGGGCCAAAAACATGATTAGTGTTAATAATGAAATTACATGTACCACATCGAGTACGATCGCATGGAAATGAACCAGCATTAACTTCCAATTCACGTTGTTCTGTACGTACCACCATATCTCTAAGACTGGTATCACGACGCCAAGCTGTTAAATGTACTTCAGCAAATAATGAAATGGGTACCCTATCAGAACGTAAGATAAATACTTGTATATTATGTTCTTAACTCTAGCGGAAAAGGGATGGTATGTTAGAGCCAATATGAGACAATCATTAATTACTCTTCTGATCATGTGAATTGATACAAGTTTCCCTAGACAAAGATGACACCTTCTCTAGATCTAAACTCGCATTGGTAACCGACACTGGATAACCACGTTGGTGGAATTACGTGCAAACTTCAGCAGATCTTTCCCTGAAATCCAAATCATTACTACAAATACGACGTAAACGAAGTAACTGTGAATAGGGAATGAAATCTTTGCACTTACTAGGATGTGATGAACCAGAATGCAAATACTGACTCGGATGCATTTATTGATTCGAACTATATCACTTTTTTCTACCTACATAGATACATACATACATACATACATACATACATATGTATACATAATCAATCTTTACAGTGTTATATATTTATGTATCTTTGTTTATTTCTAGCTGGTACCGACACGGTTGGTAATACTGCTTACTGGGCTATCGCTTATATGCTTAATTACCCGGATGTACAAGCCAAGGTGCATCAGGAACTAGATGATGTTCTAGGACAAGATCGCTTACCTCAATTATCAGACAGGAAGAGACTGCCATATTGTGAAGCTGTCATTCATGAAATCATGAGAATCAGACCTGTAGCAGCACTTGCAATTACTCATTCTACAACCTGTAATACTAAACTCCGTAAGTTGTTATAACACACTCTACAACCCGTATTACTGGACTCCGTAATAAAGTTGTTATAACACACACACTACAACCTGTATTACTAGACTCTGTAACTTGTTATAACACACTCTACAACCTGTATTACTAGACTCTGTAAGTTGTTATAACACACTCTACAACCCGCATTACTAGACTCTGTAAGTTGTTATAACACACACACTACAACCTGTATTACTAGACTCTGTAGCTTGTTATAACACACTCTACAACCCGTTGAACATTTTCTTTATTTTTTCTGGCATACAGTAATCATGATTAGGAAATATATTTACCAACAGTGTTGAATGGTGACATATAGCTACATAGATTCTCGTACTGTGCCAAGTGTACAGGAGTGTACAGAGGCATTATGGTCTATTACTTCAATGCTTCCTTTCTTAAACCACAGGTGATTACAAAATACCAAAAGATACTTTAGTAACTATTAACCTGGCTGCCTTACATTGGGATGAAAAGTATTGGAAAGACCCGGAAGAATTTCGACCAGGTAAGTTGTGGCGATAACGAAGAAACAAATATCAACATACATATTTATTTGAAATGTACTGATATAATAATAGACAAACAACATTACAAGCTAGGCCGATGTGTAAACAAATGAATGGTTCAACTACTGACAATGACATATTTCCATCATTTAATAAAATTCATTTGTTTTTAAAATTTACAATGTCGTATTAAAGCAACACTTGCTTGCAAAAATTCTTATAGTTACATACAGTATATCAGACTATGCTAGTGTAACTCGTCAGTGTTTTTATTTATAATATGGACTTTTAATAATATTTGATATGTGATACAGATCTGTAAATTGCAATTAATATTTGATGTGATACAGATCTGTAAATTGCAATTAATATTTGATGTGATACAGATCTGTAAATTACAATTAATATTTGATATGTGATACAGATCTGTAAATTGCAATTAATATTTGATATGTGATACAGATCTGTAAATTGCAATTAATATTTGATGTGATACAGATCTGTAAATTGCAATTAATATTTGATATGTGATACAGATCTGTAAATTGCAATTAATATTTGATGTGATACAGATCTGTAAATTACCTGTTGCATCAATTAGGCCATTCCTGATTCTCTTATACAAGGCCCAAAGTCCTTGTTCCCTGTTACATCAATTAGGCCATGCCCGAATCTCTGTAATTCCAAAAATACTGAGCATATTGGGTGGGAGTGTTTATAGGAGTGTTTAGATTAAGAATTGTTCATAACATGATTCCTTCAGTGATATGCAAATTAGGTCTAAAATGTGTATTTTGGTCAAAATCAATAATTCCAAAACTGAGTAGATTCGGCTGAAATTTAATGGGGTGCCTATGGAGATATGTAGATAAAGGTGTATTCAGAACCATCAGCGATATGGAAATTTGGTTTAAAAATCTCAATTTTGGTCTAAAACTTATTTCTTGAAACTCCATGATGAATGGGGATGAAACTTGGTGGGGATGTTTCGGGAGGTGTTATTCTACAGTTACCGTTTCAAACATTTTGACACAAATGGCCCTAACAACCACGACCACACTCTAAGCAAAAGTGAAACAATGATGTATATTACGAAGATAATAACAGCAGTACCGTAGCCTGTGGGGGGGGCCGAGATTTTGGAAAAAAGAAAGAAAAAAAGCAACTTTTTGAATAACTAGCGATGCTATTATAATCGTCATTTACGTGATGATTCCTAGCATGCACAATTTAAATGGATAGTTCACTAAAAGTCACTGTACACTGACTCATGGCTAATATGTATCTTATATCGCTATTGTACGCTGGCTTAACTTTGAATAAAAATGTGTGCAGTTAAAAATTGCAACATCAACTTTTTGCAGTAAATTAAAAGTTCTTTGTGCGGGAAAGTACAAAAGAAGTGCGCACATGCACTGTGCATTTTCCGCGAGTAACAGTAGTCTTGAAAGTCTCCTTCATTTGAAGATGGCAAGTTGCAATTATAATGTCAGCGAGTGAAACTAAAAAAAAAAGACAGAAAAAGGTCGTTCAACCTGAGGTCGCCTGCTATGCTGCATGCAGTGACTCCGAAGATGCGCTCGATCTCATTTACGTCTTGTTCCTTATATTAAAACATTTCATACTGATAAAACGGCAGATCTCTTTTTGGAATATTTGGTGGCCCTGAAAAACTATTAATCTAGGTACGCAGTTTAAGATCGACTATTTTTTATTTAATATATTTCTTTTAATAATTGTGTTCGACGTTGTCTTTGGTTAAAATGTTATTTGATATAATTATCTCATTGCACACTGACACTAGCATTATTCCACAATTCATTTTGAAGCGACAATTAGCTATGGAAAGAATGGCCCTGAATTTGTAAACAGAGCTGTACCTTCGACATCAAAATCCAAACTTTAATTTCCATTATAATGATAATGACAAGGAGATTCACTGAGTTCACCTTGGGTTCCGACATAAACGAGGCCATAAAAGTTTTGGGAGTTGGGTAAAGAAAATGATCATTTTGTTGTGTTACTTATTTGAGAAAGCACCATCCATTTTTTTTTTACATTGAATGTGACATCTTTTCGGCAACTATTTTGAAAGATACGACATTAGGCCAGAAAAAAGGAAAAAGCTGTTCAACCTACCCATATATTTTTTTTTCTGGTGATTGGTAATATATCTTCATGCGGGCTTCGCATTTTTTTTCAAAATTAAGGATATTTCTTTATATTTTCTGAATAGTACATGTAACAATATACATTTGAGTCTATTCAAAATTATATAATATCTTATATAGTGTTTTATTTGGCTCTGATGTTGCATACAAGCATGAATTGAGATTAAATATCCAATGTACACTAAAAAGAATTGAACAAAAGTTTACGACCATTGGGCCATCAAAAGTCAGAAAGTCTGGAAATTTTTCGAACCAGATTAAACTTCAGGAGAAGTCATTTACCAAGTGTACATCCGCAAAATATCTTTCAGCTTTGCCACAACAAAATACATATCCAGATAATATGTAATGCACAGCATAATTGTTTCAATTCTGGTATTTTATTATGTCTATGGTTTGATATTTTATGCTTCTAAATGGCCTCCTACACTGTCTTATTTCCAATTTTTTCACCTTTGGAGTTGTCTCGTTCCAATGCATCATTGTACCATATGATTTTATATCTCCACTGTAGTGTAGGTGACAGAAGGGGTGGCTAAAATAATGCTTGAGTTTCAATTGGCGGGGCTTAACATTTTTTGAGAAGAGAGGGTGAGCGGAACTACACCATTTGTTTAACCGTAAATTGTGTACATTTCCTAACTTGCATAGAGATAGTATCAAGATGACTGAATAAGTTCTATCTAAACTCAAACTGAAATATTTTGCTATCATTATATATGGTTTGTTTTATCCTTGTCAAGCATTGTGAAAAAATGAAATCGACCTATTTACCCAATGTGATGGGTTAGGTTACCCGTTGACCAGCATTTTTTATTTTTTTCTGACTTTACATATGATATTTAATTGCATATATATGCTAAAATAGATATTATGTAAATTGTATGCAAATTTATGTAAATTAGCACTTTTCTAAATTTTAAATGCATGATTGCACCAAGACAAAGTTGTGCCCCCCCCCCCTTGACAATTTGGTCAGGCTACGGGCCTGACAGAGATAAGTAGGTAAGAGATTAAAGAATAAAAAATGTATGTAAGTACACCTAGCAAAAAGACCACGCCCATAGCAACAGCCAACTGATGGTTTATATTGCAAAGATGAAAACTGGGAAGGGGAGGCAAGTGAATAAAAATTCCAAAAATGTATGCAAGTATTCCTCGCAACAAGACCACGCCCATAGCAACAGCCAAATGATGGTGTATATCATAAAAATAATAACCGGGATTAATAGGCAAAAAAATAAACATTCAAAGTGAAAGGAGAAATGCCTTACAACAAGACCATGCCCATAGGCAACAGCCAAATGCAGTTGTGCTACAACGCCATTGGTGCTATTTCTTCCTGTCCCATCAATTAAGCCATGTCCAAATTCCTTATTCCATGTCCCATCATTTAGGCCATGCCAGAATCATTTATGCTTTGCGACAAGCCTTTGTGTTCCCAGTCCATTATATCCCCTTCCCTTCCATGTTCCTTTCCTTATTTTAATGACATGTCTAAATTTATCCATTTATTTTCCAGAACGTTTCTTTGACAAAGAAAACAACAAAATGATAAAACCAGATGGATTTATGCCATTTTCAGCTGGTCGTCGAGTCTGTGTGGGAGAAGTGTTGGCAAAGCCAGAAGTCTTCCTTATATTCACCAGTTTGTTGCAGAATTTCGTCTTTACAACACCCCCAGGGGAAGGTCCCCCGGGATTGGAAGAGTACTCTCAAGTGTTTATTCTCAGATGTCATCCCTATAAGGTTGTTGTGAAAAAAAGGAATTGCACTGATGGCGAGGAAGATTTAGTCAAGGAGTAAGGAGTACAATTCACAAAATATGGTATAAAATATATGATAGGGTACATGAGTATCGGGAAGTTTGCTAGAAATTTGTAATTATTAGTCATCATGTATTCACATACATACTTAGGAGTCTCTAACAACAATTTAAACAATTCAATATAAACATCTTCATATATTAAAATACCGATATCCATATTTGGAAAGCCAGTGTATCAAGTTACAATGAATATTCATGCATTCAAATACAGATATCCATATTTGGATTTATACGTCACCTTTCACCAATCTCACATTCTGATTGGTCGAGAGCCCTGCAGATACACAGGCGTATTTTTCACCAACAGCCGTATTTTTGCTTGTTGTATCACGTGATCACTGCACGTCCCCTTGTAAACAAATCTAGCAGACAACTAGAGATTTAGTTATTATATATATAACCAGCATTTCCAATGCCAAATTTGTTGTCAATCGAAATATCACTGTTGTAACAAGTCTTTGAAGTGTACTTTTCATGTCACAGGGAAATAGTCAAAAATTCCACACACAACCGTGAAAGTCCAGTGACGGCGAACAAGAAAACATATCACGAACATTTATGTATATTAAATGGAATACAGTACGCAAAACAAAGACGCACTCATTTTTCAGCTTATGGTTATAAGTTTGAATATATCGCTGAGTGATATACAAATAGTAAACATACTATTGAGCAAATGCGCACTCTGATTGGACGATAACATGTAAACAACCGCATTTATGGAAAGCCACAACTGACTTAAGTGTGCAATTACTATTATTGTATGTGTAAACACTATGTTATTATGTGCATTCAATAATTTATTATGTACAGTTACTATTATTGTATGTGCAAACACTATGTTATTATGTGCATTTAATAGTTTATTATGTACAGTCACTGACCCCCCCCCCCCCATCTGTTTAACCAAAAACAGTTTTACTCTCTATCACTTAATTCTAAAACAAGATGACCATACCATATTCACATAACAGGTATTTTTTTTATCGCTAAACGGATTATTTTTTATCTTCGTGGGGGACCGGGCATTTGATAGGGGGGGGGTCATTTTGGAAAACACCAAAGGAATTGGGGGTGGGGGTCAGGTTGGAAAACACCACTGGAATTGGGGGTGGGGTCAGGTTGGAAAACACCACTGGAATTGGGGGTGGGGTCAGGTTGGAAAACACCACTGGAATTGGGGGTGGGGTCAGGTTGGAAAACACCACTGGAATTGGGGGTGGGGTCAGGTTGGAAAACACCACTGGAATTGGGGGTGGGGTCAGGTTGGAAAACACCATTGGAATTGGGGGTGGGGTCAGGTTGGAAAACACCACTGGAATTGGGGGTGGGGTCAGGTTGGAAAACACCACTGGAATTGGGGGTGGGGTCAGGTTGGAAAACACCCCTGGAATTGGGGGTGGGGTCAGGTTGGAAAACACCACTGGAATTGGGGGTGGGGTCAGGTTGGAAAACACCACTGGAATTGGGGGTGGGGTCAGGTTGGAAAACACCACTGGAATTGGGGGTGGGGGTCAGGTTGGAAAACACCCCTGGAATTGGGGGTGGGGTCAGGTTGGAAAACACTACTGGAATTGGGGGGTGGGGTCAGGTTGGAAAGCACCCCTGGAATGGGGGGTGGGGTCAGGTTGGAAAACACCACTGGAATTGGGGGTGGGGGTCAGGTTGGAAAACACCCCTGGAATTGGGGGTGGGGTCAGGTTGGAAAACACCACTGGAATTGGGGGTGGGGTCAGGTTGGAAAACACCACTGGAATTGGGGGTGGGGTCAGGTTGGAAAACACCCCTGGAATTGGGGGTGGGGTCAGGTTGGAAAACACTACTGGAATTGGGGGGTGGGGTCAGGTTGGAAAGCACCCCTGGAATGGGGGGTGGGGTCAGGTTGGAAAGCACCACTGGAATTGGGGGTGGGGTCAGGTTGGAAAACACCACTGGAATTGGGGGTGGGGGGTCAGGTTGGAAAACACCCCTGGAATTGGGGGTGGGGTCAGGTTGGAAAACACCACTGGAATTGGGGGTGGGGTCAGGTTGGAAAACACCACTGGAATTGGGGGTGGGGTCAGGTTGGAAAACACCACTGGAATTGGGGGTGGGGTCAGGTTGGAAAACACCCCTGGAATTGGGGGTGGGGTCAGGTTGGAAAACACCACTGGAATTGGGGGTGGGGTCAGGTTGGAAAACGACAAGATAAATGTCATTTTGGTGCCGTCTAATGACTCTCTTGAACAACCGCAATTCGTCATACTTTTTCACTGCAGTAAGTGATACCCTTCCCTTTTCCTCTCCCATCCGTATTTTCCAAATATACATTTCTCAAAAAAGAAATTTAAATAGTTAGTATGTGGGTATAGTATTTAAGAATGGTTAGTTGAGTCATTTTGGTTAGGGTTAGCTTTCATTTTCATTAAGTTCACCACTGGGTATTGTGGCATTATTTTAATGGTCAGGTGTATTCACTAATTTTTAATTAACGGAGTCTTTAAATTAAATAGCGAAGAATACAGTGCCACATTGGCTGTTCTACAATTGGTGGGAGTTGAGGCAGTCCACGGCTCGTTTCAGAAGTTTTATCAGTGGTTTTATCAAAGAAAGCCTGCCTTCACTGTAGCTGTCCTGAGAAATGTCATTGTCGTGTAAAGTTGGACGTCGCTGAGAGTAAGCGGACCCCGACGTATTATATGAAATGGTGCTGATATTGGCTTAAAAGTCTGAAGAAATACTTGGAGGACAGTTCGGTGCAACGGAGGAACAGTGGGTAGGCGTTTGTCCCGCGTAGCCACCTTCAACACTCAACGAACTCGCCGTCCTCGGTCTGTACTCGATGAAACTTTGTGTGCACCACCGGTAAGACTAAATGTCGCGATATTTGACAGTCTCGTCGCAAGTCAAGTCTGAGAACTAAACATTTTTTGTTATTAAGAATAATTGGTGAACTGCTTTAGTTTATAAGTTAATCCTGTAATACACTTTTAAGACTTATTATTATAGTATATTTGTTTCATTACAACTGAATTAAATAAGATAATTGTTAAGTGTAATGCTGTGTAGTGTCCTTATTTAAAAATAAGCCTTTTTCTGTCTTGCGGCAGATCTCGCGAGATATGCAAACATGCCTAACAACGGTTGTCAAGCATGTGTTGGGGGTCAATCTTTCGGCGTGGCCATGTTGTTTACATGAAAGTCAATGCATTCATCTTTAAAAAATACTGCTTTTTGTGACCACTGTGACCGTAAGTCGTCATGGAAAACATTGAAAATTAGAAAGTACCCGAACTAAAAAGCATGTTACGAAAATTTGGCGTGTCAATAAGTTATAAGAAAAACATGTCACAGTGTCACACCATCATTTCCGAATTGACTGCAGTACAGTTGACATTTACATTTTTGGACGAAAGCTAAAAGTCTTACACATTTTAGAGAAATCGGGTCGGGAAACCATAGTCTTGTTCCTGACGACCATATTCTGAGTTTACATCGATTAATATTGGAATACGGTCGTCATGAATTTAATTCGTCACAAGTTAATTACAGGTATTAACTCTTAGAGTCATATTTAGTATCAGTTTCCTTGTTATTATGGTAAAAGAACAACAAATATCCACACGTACATTCAATCCCACCCGAGTAATAAAAAATAAAACGCCACCGGTTCTCAGTACCTGCAATAGCATGATATAACAAGCTATAGAACAAGATTATCGACTCATTTTCATGTAATTATATTTTGTTACAGTAAATGCATATACCTGTACTGAGTGGAATAGCAGTCATATATCTATAGTGAGTGGAATAGCAGTCATATATCTGTACTGAGTGGTATAGCAGTCATATATCTGTAGTGAGTGGAATAGCAGTCAATGTAGTGAGTGGAATAGCAGTCATATATCTGTAGTGAGTGGTATAGCAGTCATATATCTGTACTGAGTGGTATAGCAGTCATATATCTATAGTGAGTGGAATAGCAGTCATATATCTGTAGTGAGTGGAATAGCAGTCATATATCTGTAGTGAGTGGAATAGCAGTCATATATCTGTACTGAGTGGTATAGCAGTCATATATCTGTACTGAGTGGAATAGCAGTCATATATCTGTACTGAGTGGTATAGCAGTCATATATCTATAGTGAGTGGAATAGCAGTCATATATCTATAGTGAGTGGTATAGCAGTCATATATCTATAGTGAGTGGAATAGCAGTCATATATCTGTACTGAGTGGTATAGCAGTCATATATCTGTAGTGAGTGGAATAGCAGTCATATATCTGTACTGAGTGGTATAGCAGTCATATATCTGTAGTGAGTGGAATAGCAGTCATATATCTGTAGTGAGTGGTATAGCAGTCATATATCTGTAGTGAGTGGTATAGCAGTCATATATCTGTAGTGAGTGGTATAGCAGTCACATATCTGTAGTGAGTGGTATAGCAGTCACATATCTGTAGTGAGTGGTATAGCAGTCATATATCTGTAGTGAGTGGAATAGCAGTCATATATCTGTAGTGAGTGGAATAGCAGTCATATATCTGTAGTGAGTGGAATAGCAGTCATATATCTGTAGTGAGTGGAATAGCAGTCACATATCTGTAGTGAGTGGAATAGCAGTCATATATCTGTACTGAGTGGTATAGCGGTCATATATCTGTAGTGAGTGGTATAGCAGTCATATATCTGTAGTGAGTGGTATAGCAGTCATATATCTGTACTGAGTGGTATAGCACTTTTTTTAGCAGTCATATATCTGTAGTGAGTGGTATAGCAGTCATATATCTGTACTGAGAGTGGAATAGCAGTCATATATCTGTACTGAGTGGTATAGCAGTCATATATCTGTAGTGAGTGGTATAGCAGTCATATATCTGTAGTGAGTGGAATAACAGTCATATATCTGTAGTGAGTGGAATAGCAGTCAATGTAGTGAGTGGAATAGCAGTCATATATCTGTAGTGAGTGGAATAGCAGTCATATATCTGTACTGAGTGGAATAGCAGTCATATATCTGTAGTGAGTGGAATAGCAGTCATATGTCTGTAGTGAGTGGAATAGCAGTCACATATCTGTAGTTAGTGGTATAGCAGTCACATATCTGTAGTGAGTGGTATAGCAGTCATATATCTGTAGTGAGTGGAATAGCAGTCACATATCTGTAGTGAGTGGTATAGCAGTCACATATCTGTAGTGAGTGGTATAGCAGTCATATATCTGTAGTTAGTGGAATAGCAGTCACATATCTGTACTGAGTGGAATAGCAGTCATATATCTGTACTGAGTGGAATAGCAGTCATATATCTGTAGTGAGTGGTATAGCAGTCACATATCTGTACTGAGTGGTATAGCAGTCATATATCTGTACTGAGTGGAATAGCAGTCATATATCTGTAGTGAGTGGTATAGCAGTCATATATCTGTACTGAGTGGAATAGCAGTCATATATCTGTAGTGAGTGGTATAGCAGTCATATATCTGTAGTGAGTGGAATAGCAGTCATATATCTGTACTGAGTGGTATAGCAGTCACATATCTGTACTGAGTGGTATAGCAGTCATATATCTGTACTGAGTGGAATAGCAGTCATATATCTGTAGTGAGTGGAATAGCAGTCATATATCTGTAGTGAGTGGTATAGCAGTCATATATCTGTAGTGAGTGGAATAGCAGTCATATATCTGTAGTGAGTGGAATAGCAGGCACATATCTGTAGTGAGTGGTATAGCAGTCACATATCTGTAGTGAGTGGTATAGCAGTCACATATCTGTACTGAGTGGTATAGCAGTCATATATCTGTAGTGAGTGGTATAGCAGTCATATATCTGTAGTGAGTGGTATAGCAGTCATATATCTGTAGTGAGTGGTATAGCAGTCACATATCTGTAGTGAGTGGAATAGCAGTCATATATCTGTAGTGAGTGGAATAGCAGTCACATATCTGTACTGAGTGGAATAACAGTCATATATCTGTACTGAGTGGAATAGGAGTCAATGTAGTGAGTGGAATAGCAGTCATATATCTGTACTGAGTGGAATAGGAGTCAATGTAGTGAGTGGAATAGCAGCCATATATCTGTACTGAGTGGAATAGCAGTCACATATCTGTAGTGAGTGGAATAGCAGTCATATATCTGTAGTGAGTGGTATAGCAGTCATATATCTGTACTGAGTGGTATAGCAGTCATATATCTGTAGTGAGTGGAATAGCAGTCATATATCTGTACTGAGTGGTATAGCAGTCATATATCTGTAGTGAGTGGTATAGCAGTCATATATCTGTAGTGAGTGGAATAACAGTCATATATCTGTAGTGAGTGGAATAGGAGTCAATGTAGTGAGTGGAATAGCAGTCATATATCTGTACTGAGTGGAATAGGAGTCATATATCTGTACTGAGTGGAATAACAGTCATATATCTGTAGTGAGTGGAATAACAGTCATATATCTGTAGTGAGTGGAATAGGAGTCAATGTAGTGAGTGGAATAGCAGTCATATATCTGTAGTGAGTGGAATAGCAGTCATATATCTGTAGTGAGTGGAATAGCAGTCATATATCTGTAGTGAGTGGAATAGCAGTCACATATCTGTAGTGAGTGGTATAGCAGTCATATATCTGTACTGAGTGGAATAACAGTCATATATCTGTACTGAGTGGAATAGGAGTCAATGTAGTGAGTGGAATAGCAGTCATATATCTGTACTGAGTGGTATAGCAGTCACATATCTGTAGTGAGTGGAATAGCAGTCATATATCTGTACTGAGTGGTATAGCAGTCACATATCTGTACTGAGTGGTATAGCAGTCATATATCTGTAGTGAGTGGTATAGCAGTCACATATCTGTACTGAGTGGAATAGCAGTCATATATCTGTACTGAGTGGTATAGCAGTCATATATCTGTACTGAGTGGTATAGCAGTCATATATCTGTAGTGAGTGGTATAGCAGTCACATATCTGTACTGAGTGGTATAGCAGTCATATATCTGTACTGAGTGGTATAGCAGTCACATATCTGTACTGAGTGGAATAGCAGGCACATATCTGTAGTGAGTGGTATAGCAGTCACATATCTGTAGTGAGTGGTATAGCAGTCACATATCTGTACTGAGTGGTATAGCAGTCATATATCTGTAGTGAGTGGAATAGCAGTCATATATCTGTACTGAGTGGTATAGCAGTCACATATCTGTACTGAGTGGTATAGCAGTCATATATCTGTAGTGAGTGGAATAGCAGTCATATATCTGTAGTGAGTGGAATAGCAGTCATATATCTGTAGTGAGTGGTATAGCAGTCATATATCTGTACTGAGTGGAATAGCAGTCATATATCTGTACTGAGTGGTATAGCAGTCATATATCTGTAGTGAGTGGTATAGCAGTCATATTTGTTGACGTGTGAAGTAAATTATATTGCAGGCATTAATTGCATTAATGGTATTTGGATGTTTGGCTTCCATGTTATTCTTTATCCCGTATTGGTAGCTGTTGAAACCATTTCCACTATGTACACTTCAGTCTTGATCTCACTCTCTGTACGTATTTTCTTCTGACATCGATCTGTAAATGGTTGGAGAATGAGGATAGCAAGGCCTGCACATACCATACAGGAACCATAGAAGTAGAAAGTGTTGTTGTAGTCTTTGGTCGTATCATATATCCACCCTGTGAGAAAAGGAAAATAAAAAAGTCACACTTTACATACAGACATATTTCATTTAAAGGCCAATTATCTCTTTCGTCTGCTATGACCGTCGGTTTCTTTAATCTTTAATAGTCCTTTCTCCACGAGAACAATTTTCATTAATTATAACATTAAAATATAAAACGAGAGATTAATTAACGGCTATGGATATCGAAATACACGAATGCGGTTTGAAGTGTGTGTTTTATAAACTGACAGTTGCAGCCATCACTCATAAGTTAGCACAGAATAGAACAATTAGAAAGATGTCCACTTGTACAACCTGTGATCATAACTATATACCCATATTTCAAACCCCTCCCTAGCCATTTATTGAAATACTACTTAAAATATCCAACCTTCAACTTAGCCTAAAGCATGAGTGAGTGCAGTGTGATTTGAATTACTTTTGCTTAGAAAACCACGAAAACCTGACTCTAGATGACAATTGTGACTGCACGAAACATTTGCGCCGTTGACCGTATTGCACTGAAAGCTGACCTTCAAAGTGAACTTTCTAAGGTCAATGCACTTTCAGCCCAGGACTTCTACCATCACCTGAAAACTACTCTTGACAAGCACGCTCCGGCAGTACAGCGGAAAGTTTCAAAGCAAAGGAATGCTTCCTGGTTTAATGCTGTTCGCAATGAACTCAGAGAAGCAAAGCAACAACGCCGTCGCAGTGGCTGAAAACTGGACTTGAAATTCATAAACAGATATACAACCATGCAAACTGTGACAAACTTAGTTCATTCAGCAAAGACCAATTATTACTCTAAACAAATTAGTGAAAGCAGATCAGCAAAGCAACTGTTCAGTATCACAAATCGGTTGCTTGGGAGTAAGAAAGCTTCTCCCATCCCAACAATATTTCCAGCAATTGAACAACCTGAGCGTTTTGTTGACCTCTTCAATGATAAAGTTAAAGCTATACGATCTAATTTTGACACCCAAAATGCCCATCAACCTATGTGTACTGAACATTGCTTTCAGGGTCAACCTCTCAGTTGTTTCAAACCTGTTGATGCAGAAGTTGTGAAGAAGGTCATCTTGGGTTCTGTTGCTAAGACATGTGATCTTGATCCTATGCCAACTAATCTATTAATTGAATGCTTAGATGTCCTGTTACCACACATTACATTAGTTATCAATCATTCTCTTTCATCTGGTACATTTCCATCTATCTTCAAAACTGCTCTTGTAAAACCATTGTTGAAGAAACCATCTCTTGATCATAACGATTTGAAAAACTATCGTCCTGTTTCTAATCTTCCATTTCTCTCTAAAGTAATTGAACGAATAGTTCTCTTACAGTCAAATGAGCACCTCCTTTCTAATAATCTCCTTAATCCTCTCCAATCTGTTTACAGGCCTTACCACAGCACTGAAACCACTCTTCTCAAAATCATAAACGATCTTTTAACTGCCATTGACAACGGTAAAATCACTCTTCTTACTCTCTTTGACCTGTCGGCTGCATTTGACACCATTGATCATAATATTCTCCTTAAACGACTTCAACACACTTTTGGTATCACAGAATCTGCCCTATCCTGGTTTAACTCTTATCTTTCTGAAAGAACTCAAATAGTCATGATAAATGGTTTCCAGTCAAATGCATCACCCCTCTCCTTTGGTGTTCCCCAAGGCTCAGTCCTTGGTCCTGTCTTATTCGTTCTTTACACCGAGCCTCTTTTCAATCTTGTCTAGAAGCACTTAATTCATCATCATGCTTTTGCTGATGATAACCAACTTTATAAAGACACTAATCCGCATAACATAAACCAAACTATTGAAGATATGCAAAACTGCATTACTGACGTCAAAATGTGGATGACTGCAAATAAGCTTCAATTAAATGACTGTAAGACAGAAGTCATACTAATCTCATCCCCTAGACTTTCCACTAAGCTTGCTCTTCCCCTTCCATGTATGTCGGAAACTCATACATACTTTTCACTCCAAGTGTAAAAAATCTTGGAGTCACACTTGATTGCAATCTCAATATGCAACGCACATGCAAGGCCGCCTACATTCAACTGAGACAAATCAGCTCTATTCGTCACTTTCTCACTTCTAGTGCCATTCAAACACTTGTCTCCACACTCATCCTGTCTCGCTTAGACTATTGTAATGCTCTTCTCTCTGGTTGTCCTAAACACCTCACCGACAGACTATAGCATGTACAAAATGCTGCAGCTCGGCTTGTCTTCAAAGCTAAAAAGTTCGATCATGTACAACCTCTTCTTAGAAAACTTCATTGGCTGCCTATCACTTCACGTATTCAATACAAAATTTCATCCATTTGTTTCAAGTCAGTTGTAGGTATTAGCCCACAATATCACGGATCTTCTACATCAATACATTCCTCGAAGACCACTTCGCTCGTCTTCTGATTCTCGTCTTCTCTGTGTTCCAAGGGTGTCAACCAAAACATTTGGTGAAAATTCCTTCTCTTACATTGGCCCTACTTCATGGACCCACCTCCCTTTTGATCTCCGCCATTCCAAATCTTTGTCAACCTTCAGACATTCTCTCAAAACTCACCTCTTCAACTGCTAATAACTGTTTTTCTTTCTCATTTTATTTAATACACATTACCTTGAATTCACATTAGTAGTATATAAAATGGGGGTTCTGGATCACTGAAACGACATGCCCGTTTTAGACTTGTTATAAGGCAAATTAAGCATTTTATCTGTACCAAAATCACTCAGCACCCGATCAGTAACGTCAGTAAAAATCTAGAACGACATGCCGACATGCTAACATGTTGCGACATGCTTGCCTGCTCTCGACATGCTCTGTCATACTCTATTAATACACCAGCCTATTGTCTAATTGAACGACACCGGTAACCTCGGTAGGCTTGACAGCCTCAGGCATGTTCGGTCAAAGGTCAATACACTTACAATAGGCTTACAATAGAATCATGACTCATTGTATGTACGTCGTAACGCTCAATTAAACAAATGGCAACAGATAGTATATAAAACACACATCAAACTATTTACAGTATTATATACAATGAGAATTAAATGTGTTTCTTGTGATCGATCAGCACCTGAGTGCATATGTGAAATATGTAACAGACATTTTAAACATTGGCATAACTTAAAGAAACATGAAAACACAAGAAATTGCTCTGAGAAAAACAAAATTCAATACAATGATATTTGTACAACATGTGATCGTGTTTTTCCCGAGTTCACATGTGATAAATGTGGGTTTGCATACAAATATGAATGCCATTTAAAAAAACATTTTAACAGAGAAACACCTTGCGTTAAACAACCTAAGAGATATATTTGTGAATGTAGTTTAGAATTAGGTAGCTATTTTGCGTTGTATAGACATAGAAAGAAAACTTGTAATTTACAATTAGACAAATAAATATTTTAATGGATATAAATCTATTTTCCATTATATAACATGGCAAAGATTTTGAACCCACGCACTAACCGAATGATAACAGTTGGTGGTCATGTGTATAATAATCTTATACGGAATGGTGAACTACAACCTATTCCTAATACCACACCAACAATAGAAAATTCAAAACAAGATAATATCTTAGATTGGCCGGTACCTAGTGGTCTCCCTCAACCATTAACAGAACAATACAATACATAATGAATCCTATCACTAAACGTATGATTAAAATAGGTAATGATACATATCAAACTCTTATTAACAGAGGTTACCGACATGTAGGTGGTGTCATAATGTTACCTAGATATCATGAACTTGAGAGAGCTTTAAAAGGATACGTGAAATCATATGAAATTGATATTACCGAGAATGAACCTCATTCACAATTAACTGAAAATAAATTGATAATTAAGAAAATCTTAGAACAAAATTTACAAAATACGGGTGGAATAAAAGCGATATTAACCTTAAAGATAAAATTTGTTAAAAGTGGTATGGAAGAGACAACAAATGATGGTTATTTTACAAATTATAAATTCTGACCAAATAGATGATTAAATGAGTGAAAGTTTTGAAAGAATTATTGAACATATCACTAAATGGTTACGTGAAGGATCTGGTTGGCAAATAAAATCACTTCTTAATTTTTATGTAAATATCGCAAGATACAAACCTTTACAAGGTAGCTCATATATCAAATTACCAAAAGAACTACAAAATCCGAAGAAAGCTCTCGTTAATATATACAAAATAATGACGACATGTGTTTTAGATGGTGTCATTTAGCATATAAGTTTCCAGTTGAAATTAATAAAAACAGACCATCTAGATACAGTCAACACATCGTTGATCTAGATTACAAAGGAATAACATTCCCGGTTACTATAAAACAAATACCAAAAATTGAAAACCAAAATAATATATCTATTTCTGTATTTGGTTATAAAAATAAAAAAGCATATCCAATTTATGTTAGTAAACAAACTTGTGAAGATCACCTTGATTTACTATTAATAACTCGTGGTGATAAAAATCATTATGTTTGGATCAAAGATTTGAATCGATTCATGCATGGTATAACAAATCATAAAGAAAGAAGACATTTCTGTAAATACTGTGTACAGCACTTTACAACTGCAGAGATTTTAAATTAACACATTCCTATTTGTTTTGAAATAAATGGTACACAAGCTATACGAATGCCAACTGAGGAATATAAATGGTTATCATTTAAAAATTACCCAAAACAATTAAATGCACCATTTGTTATTTACGCAGATTTCGAATCTATAACTCGAAAAGTAAATACCTGTCATCCTTGGCGGCGACAGTAGGGAGCCATCCACGACGCTCTCAGGAGAGGGAAGGAACGATCCAAGTTCACGGGAGAAATGGCTGGAACTTCAGTAACCCAAATATGGCGTATTGACATAAAAAATACTTGTAATATAATGCTGCTGATACCATCTAACATATATATTGCATACATGTGTGGCAAATTCTGGCAAAAAGGTCCTGTGGACTTCAGAGATTCTGTATTTTCAAAGTATGTGTGCCCCCCCCCCCCCAACCCACTGTCTATGGTGAAATTTACAATCGAGCTTCATTTAGCTGTTGAATATATTTGAATATATATATATATATATATATATATATATATATATATATATATATATATATATATATATATAGTACCGCTATATAATTTAACCAAGTGAATGTTTCACTTTCATATTGCATCACTTGCCTGAAGGGCACACCATTTATTTTTTGGTTCACCAATTACCTTGGTCTTTAAGGTACGCCATGACGAGGCGCCCTCACACGTGTGAGAGTAGGCCGATGAGGGCGGAAAATCACAACATATCTTACATTCTACGTTTACCTTAATGCACATCATTTATATTCATATGTACATCATTTACTTTAATACATGCATCATTTGCCTTGGGTGTCATTTTTTTACATGGCACATCATGCGTCTTGTTTATGATTTGATACTAGGTTATCAGCTATCTGGTGTCATTTATTTTTATGATGCACCATGCATGTGTAACTTATTTTCAATTTTTCATCATTTGCCTTTGTGTGGGCATCGTTTATATTCATAGTGCATTACTTGCTTTATGTGTGTTATTTATTTTCATATACGAATCACTTGCCCTTTATGTGTGTGTTATTTGTTCTCACACATGCTTAATTTACATTTAGAAGTCACTTACGTTAGCATGTATAAAACAGTTATTTTGCATTCATCATCGTCGCAAATCGAATGTAGAAGAATAACAAAAAGTAAGTAACTTATAGATGACACTTACCACTCTTAGCCATCAGGTGTAGATGATGTATGCTTGATATCTTGTAGATATAATAGACATTGCCTTGAATGACAGCCACAAAAGGCAGATGATAGTACTTTCAGTTGATCAGTATATGTATAGATAACTTACGGTATAATTTATTTAAATTCTCATCCTTCAAGACCAAATAGCAATTTACTGTGAGCACTGTAAACAGCTGCAGGTTATGATATGGCAAGTCTGGCAAAAAGGTCCCCTGAACGTTAGACTATTTCTAACGGTCTAACGTTCATATTATCTAGTCAACGCTAGGGGTGTCATCACTGCCAAGCAATTCTTTGTCGCCTTTTTTGAGTTGCCATAACATATCCAAGGGGACACATTTTTACACACACACACACACACACACACACACACACACACACACACTCTCACACACACACACACACACACACACACACACACACACACACACACACTCACACTCACACACACACACACTCTGCTTGACTGCGAATAATGTCAAGGGCACTCTCAATCATACAAACATATAGTTTGTATGTTTGGTGTTAAAATAGCTTGAATATGATCCATGGCGAAGATGACGAATGCAGATGGAAACGCGAGGATGACAAATACGGACGGAGATGTACGCGGTGAAAATATAAACGGTGGCGAAACTGCGAAATTTGTGTCTGTGGATGTTATGTATGAGAGAAAGGCCATAGAGAGGCAAGTGAAAATACTACCGACCAACCGACAAACCGGTCACCAACTTAACCTAGCCTGAGGACAACCAAAAATGAGAAGAAGAAAGAGGAAAAGATGAAATGTTTGTGTATATGTAATACCGACAGCGAAAAAGGACCGAGATGCGAGGTAGTTGACGATGAAGACGAAATTATTTTTAATTTGGAGGTTGGGAAAGAAAAAGGGATATAGAAACTAGTCACTCATTCATTCATTCATACAATCATATTAAAAAAGAAAAACAATTTTATCAAATTTTAATAATCACATTCTTGGGTCTTCGAATTCATCTTGGGTCCATCCTAAAGTGAATTAATAAAAGTATTTATTGAAACAACATCCATCCGAATTGTAATATTTACTAAATCCTTAAACAAAATTGCTATCATCTAATATTCCATTGTGTAATGTGGTTCATATAATGCATGACCATCATTCTACATCATGGCACTGTGAAATAATTTCACAAGTTTGTATGTCATTCATTCTCCAGTGTTCGAGATATGAGTCAAAACACTCAAAATTGCTATTACTTTACTAAGCTCTAAAAACATATTACTGCTGATAATATCATAATTGAATATACAAAACAATAGACAATATATTTACATATTGAATGATTGTAATATCTACACTCAAAATTGCAATTACTTAATCTGACCTTTTTGAAAAATTACTACAATACAATGTTTATTTTACTCTAATTTTAGCCTGAAATTACTTGTGAACTAAGCTTGTCATGTGATTAGTATTCAGAAGGCCACCCTCTCCCCCTTAGATTGTACTTGTATTTATCATTGATGACAGGAGAAAAATATTGACAATAACACATTGATGAAATTTATGTCGACTAATTTTAAAATTCAGAATGTTGACTCACATCTGTGGCATTCGCAGTCGTTGTCACATCCCATCCAGCTCCAGTCTTCGTACCATCTTCCGTGGCCTTGTAATCCTTAAGTGAGTAAATAAAAGATAATTTATTTATTTATTGAATGAAAAGAAATTTATTAAAATTATAATGTTACTAATATTGACTAACTTCTTTGTTGCTACTTATCATGTGATAAGAATTCACAAGGCCATCCTCTCCCCCTTAGATAACTTGTATTTATCATTGATGACAGAAGAAAAAAATATTGCCCAAAAACAAATTGATGAAATTTATGGCGACTCGATGTTGACCCACTTCTGTGGTGTTTGCAATCAGTGTCAAACCCATCCCTCTCCACTCTTTGTATCATCGTCTGTGGCCTTGTAATCCATTGCTGAAGGTACAAAATATTGGGCAACAAAATCTAATGACCATTTTCAGTAATTTTACAAATCCAAAATGTTTACTTACTTCTTCCACTTCTTGATTGGCTGTCTGGTGTTCATCTGCCATCTGTGTTCGTGTAATCTTCCGTGACCTTGAGTTCCATCCTGAAAGGAATGAATCAAACAATACAGTATAAACTTATTGATGGAATGCAATAACAGTTATTTAGACTCTAATATTTACTTTTAAAGTTGCCACTACTGAATTTAACCTTTTTGAAAAAATATTACCACGGATAATACAATTCTGTTCATCTCCAAAATATTTCTTCTTCTGCTACAATCTACTTGTCACATAAGGTTGTCATTACTTGTCGTGTGCTTAGTACTGACAAAAGAACTTTTAGATAACTTATACTTTCCATTGCAGATGGGAATAAATATTGGGCAACAAAATTTAATGACCATTCTCAGTAATTATACAATTCCAAAATCTTCACTTACTTCTTCCACTTCTTGATTGGCTGTCTGGTGTTCATCTGCCATCTGTGTTCGTGTCATCTTCCGTGACCTTGAGTTCCATCCTGAAAGGAATGAATCAAACAATACAGTATAAACTTTTTAATGGAATGATATAACAGTATTCTAATATTTACTCTTAAAGTTGCCACTACTCAATTTAACCTTTTTGAAAAGATATTACCACGGATAATACAATTCTGCTCATCTCCAATATTTCTTCATTCTGTTACAATCTACTTGTGACATAAGGTTGTCATTACTTGTCGTGTGCTTAGTACTGACAAAAGAACTGTTTGATAACTTATACTTTCCATTGCAGATGGGAAGAAATATTGGCCAAAAAAATTTAATGACCATTTCTCAGTAATTACGCAATTCCAAAATCTTCACTTACTTCTTCCACTTCTTGATTGGCTGTCTGGTGTTCATCTGCCATCTGTGTTCGTGTCATCTTCCGTGACCTTGAGTTCCATCCTGAAAGGAATGAATCAAACAATACAGTATAAACTTATTGATGGAATGAAATAACAGTATTCTAATATTTACTTTTAAAGTTGCCACTACTGAATTTAACCTTTTTGAAAAGATATTACCACGGATAATACAATTCTGTTCATCTCCAAAATATTTCTTCTTCTGCTACAATCTACTTGTCACATAAGGTTGTCATTACTTGTCGTGTGCTTA
Source organism: Glandiceps talaboti (assembly GCF_964340395.1). Classification (NCBI taxonomy): domain Eukaryota; kingdom Metazoa; phylum Hemichordata; class Enteropneusta; family Spengelidae; genus Glandiceps; species Glandiceps talaboti. The sequence goes on along the minus strand of NC_135557.1, from coordinate 1,859,579 downwards.
GTACTGACAAAAGAACTTTTCGATAACTTATACTTTCCATTGCAGATGGGAATAAATATTGGGCAACAAAATTGAATGACCATTCTCAGTAATTATACAATTCCAAAATCTTCACTTACTTCTTCCACTTCTTGATTGGCTGTCTGGTGTTCATCTGCCATCTGTGTTCGTGTCATCTTCCGTGACCTTGAGTTCCATCCTGAAAGGAATGAATCAAACAATACAGTATAAACTTTTTAATGGAATGATATAACAGTATTCTAATATTTACTCTTAAAGTTGCCACTACTCAATTTAACCTTTTTGAAAAGATATTACCACGGATAATACAATTCTGTTCATCTCCAATATTTCTTTATTCTGCTACAATCTACTTGTGACATAAGGTTGTCATTACTTGTCGTGTGCTTAGTACTGACAAAAGAACTTTCTGATTACTTATACATTCAATTGCAGATGTGAATAAATATTGGGCAACAAACTTTAATGACCATTCTCAGTAATTATACAATTCCAAAATCTTCACTTACTTCTTCCACTTCTTGATTGGCTGTCTGGTGTTCATCTGCCATCTGTGTTCGTGTCATCTTCCGTGACCTTGAGTTCCATCCTGAAAGGAATGAATCAAACAATACAGTATAAACTTATTAATGGAATGAAATAACAGTTATTTAGATTCTAATATTTACTTTTAAAGTTGCCACTACTCAATTTAACTTTTTTGAAAAGATATTACCATGGATAATACAATTCTGTTCATCTCCAAAATATTTCTTCATTCTGCTACAATCTACTTGTGACATAAGGTTGTCATTACTTGTCATGTGCTTAGTACTGACAAAAGAACTTTTTGATAACTTATACTTTCCATTGCAGATGGGAATAAATATTGCCAACAAAATGTAATGACCATTCTCAGTAATTATACAATTCCAAAATCTTCACTTACTTCTTCCACTTCTTGATTGGCTGTCTGGTGTTCATCTGCCATCTGTGTTCGTGTCATCTTCCGTGACCTTGAGTTCCATCCTGAAAGGAATGAATCAAACAATACAGTATAAACTTATTGATGGAATGAAATAACAGTTATTTAGATTCTAATATTTACTCTTAAAGTTGCCACTACTCAATTTAACTTTTTTGAAAAGATATTACCACGGATAATACAATTCTGTTCATCTCCAAAATACTTCTTGATTCTGCTACAATCTACTTGTGACATAAGGTTATCATTACTTGTCGCGTGCTTAGTACTGACAAAAGAACTTTTTGATAACTTATACTTTCCATTGCAGATGGGAAGAAATATTGGGCAACAAAATTTCATGACCATTCTCAGTAATTATACAATTCCAAAATCTTCACTTACTTCATCCACTTCTTGATTAGCTGTCTGGTGTTCATCTCCCATCTGTGTCCGTGTCATCTTCCGTGACCTTGAAATCCATCCTGAAAGGAATGAATCAAACAATACAGTATAAACTTATTGATGGAATGAAATAACAGTTATTTAGATTCTAATATTTACTCTTAAAGTTGCCACTACTCAATTTAACCTTTTTGAAAAGATATTACCACGGATAATGCAATTCTGTTCATCTCCAATATTTCTTCATTCTGCTACATTCTACTTGTGACATAAGGTTATCATTACTTGCCTTGTGCTTAGTACTGACAAAAGAACTTTTTGATAACTTATACTTTCCATTGCAGATGGGAATAAATACTGGGCAACAAAATTTAATGACCATTCTCAGTAATTATACAATTCCAAAATCTTCACTTACTTCTTCCACTTCTTGATTGGCTGTCTGGTGTTCATCTGCCATCTGTGTTCGTGTCATCTTCCGTGACCTTGAGTTCCATCCTGAAAGGAATGAATCAAACAATACAGTATAAACTTATTGATGGAATGAAATAACAGTTATTTAGATTCTAATATTTACTCTTAAAGTTGCCACTACTCAATTTAACCTTTTTGAAAAGATATTACCAAGGATAATACAATTCTGTTCATCTCCAAAACATTTCTTCATTCTGCTACAATCTACTTGTGACATAAGGTTGTCATTACTTGTCGTGTGCTTAGTACTGACAAAAGAACTTTTTGACAACTTATACTTTCCATTGCAGATGGGAAGAAATATTGGGCAACAAAATTTAATGACCATTTCTCAGTAATTATACAATTCCAAAATCTTCACTTACTTCTTCCACTTCTTGATTGGCTGTCTGGTGTTCATCTGCCATCTGTGTTCGTGTCATCTTCCGTGACCTTGAGTTCCATCCTGAAAGGAATGAATCAAACAATACAGTATAAACTTATTAATGGAATGAAATAACAGTTATTTAGATTCTAATATTTACTTTTAAAGTTGCCACTACTCAATTTAACTTTTTTGAAAAGATATTACCATGGATAATACAATTCTGTTCATCTCCAAAATATTTCTTCATTCTGCTACAATCTACTTGTGACATAAGGTTGTCATTACTTGTCATGTGCTTAGTACTGACAAAAGAACTTTTTGATTACTTATACTTTCCATTGCAGATGGGAATAAATATTGCCAACAAAATGTAATGACCATTCTCAGTAATTATACAATTCCAAAATCTTCACTTACTTCTTCCACTTCTTGATTGGCTGTCTGGTGTTCATCTGCCATCTGTGTTCGTGTCATCTTCCGTGACCTTGAGTTCCATCCTGAAAGGAATGAATCAAACAATACAGTATAAACTTATTGATGGAATGAAATAACAGTTATTTAGATTCTAATATTTACTCTTAAAGTTGCCACTACTCAATTTAACTTTTTTGAAAAGATATTACCACGGATAATACAATTCTGTTCATCTCCAAAATACTTCTTGATTCTGCTACAATCTACTTGTGACATAAGGTTATCATTACTTGTCGCGTGCTTAGTACTGACAAAAGAACTTTTTGATAACTTATACTTTCCATTGCAGATGGGAAGAAATATTGGGCAACAAAATTTCATGACCATTCTCAGTAATTATACAATTCCAAAATCTTCACTTACTTCTTCCACTTCTTGATTGGCTGTCTGGTGTTCATCTGCCATCTGTGTTCGTGTCATCTTCCGTGACCTTGAGTTCCATCCTGAAAGGAATGAATCAAACAATACAGTATAAACTTATTGATGGAATGAAATAACAGTTATTTAGATTCTAATATTTACTCTTAAAGTTGCCACTACTCAATTTAACCTTTTTGAAAAGATATTACCAAGGATAATACAATTCTGTTCATCTCCAAAACATTTCTTCATTCTGCTACAATCTACTTGTGACATAAGGTTGTCATTACTTGTCGTGTGCTTAGTACTGACAAAAGAACTTTTTGACAACTTATACTTTCCATTGCAGATGGGAAGAAATATTGGGCAACAAAATTTAATGACCATTTCTCAGTAATTATACAATTCCAAAATCTTCACTTACTTCTTCCACTTCGTGATTGGCTCTCTGGTGTTCATCCGCCATCTGTGTTCGTGTCATCTTCCGTGACCTTGAGTTCCATCCTGAAAGGAATGAATCAAACAATACAGTATAAACTTATTGATGGAATGAAATAACAGTTATTTAGATTCTAATATTTACTCCTAAAGTTGCCACCACTCAATTTAACCTTTTTGAAAAGATATTACCACGGATAATACAATTCTGTTCATCTCCAATATTGCTTTATTCTGCTACAATCTACTTGTGACATAAGGTTGTCATTACTTGTCGTGTGCTTAGTACTGACAAAAGAACTTTTTGATTACTTATACATTCAATTGCAGATGGGAATAAATATTGGGCAACAAACTTTAATGACCATTCTCAGTAATTATACAATTCCAAAATCTTCACTTACTTCTTCCACTTCTTGATTGGCTGTCTGGTGTTCATCTGCAATCTGTGTTCGTGTCATCTTCCGTGACCTTGAGTTCCATCCTGAAAGGAATGAATCAAACAATACAGTATAAACTTATTAATGGAATGAAATAACAGTTATTTAGATTCTAATATTTACTTTTAAAGTTGCCACTACTCATTTTAACTTTTTTGAAAAGGTATTACCACGGATAATACAATTCTGTTCATCTCCAAAATACTTCTTCATTCTGCTACAATCTACTTGTGACATAAGGTTGTCATTACTTGTCGTGTTCTTAGTACTGACAAAAGAACTTTTTGATAACTTATACTTTCCATTGCAGATGGGAATAAATATTGGGCAACAAAATTTAATGACCATTCTCAGTAATTATACAATTCCAAAATCTTCACTTACTTCTTCCACTTCTTGATTGGCTGTCTGGTGTTCATCTGCCATCTGTGTTCGTGTCATCTTCCATGACCTTGAGTTCCATCCTGAAAGGAATGAATCAAACAATACAGTATAAACTTATTGATGGAATGAAATAACAGTTATTTAGATTCTAATATTTACTCTTAAAGTTGCCACTACTCAATTTAACCTTTTTGAAAAGATATTACCACGGATAATACAATTCTGTTCATCTCCAAAATACTTCTTCATTCTGCTACAATCTACTGGTGACATAAGGTTATCATTACTTGCCTTGTGCTTAGTACTGACAAAAGAACTTTTTGATAACTTATACTTTCCATTGCAGATGGGAATAAATACTGGGCAACAAAATTTAATGACCATTCACAGTAATTATACAATTCCAAAATCTTCACTTACTTCTTCCACTTCTTGATTGGCTGTCTGGTGTTCATCTGCCATCTGTGTTCGTGTCATCTTCCGTGACCTTGAGTTCCATCCTGAAAGGAATGAATCAAACAATACAGTATAAACTTATTGATGGAATGAAATAACAGTTATTTAGATTCTAATATTTACTCTTAAAGTTGCCACTACTCAATTTAACCTTTTTGAAAAGATATTACCACGGATAATACAATTCTGTTCATCTCCAAAATACTTCTTCATTCTGCTACAATCTACTGGTGACATAAGGTTATCATTACTTGCCTTGTGCTTAGTACTGACAAAAGAACTTTTTGATAACTTATACTTTCCATTGCAGATGGGAATAAATACTGGGCAACAAAATTTAATGACCATTCACAGTAATTATACAATTCCAAAATCTTCACTTACTTCTTCCACTTCTTGATTGGCTGTCTGGTGTTCATCTGCCATCTGTGTTCGTGTCATCTTCCGTGACCTTGAGTTCCATCCTGAAAGGAATGAATCAAACAATACAGTATAAACTTATTGATGGAATGAAATAACAGTTATTTAGATTCTAATATTTACTCTTAAAGTTGCCACTACTCAATTTAACCTTTTTGAAAAGATATTACCAAGGATAATACAATTCTGTTCATCTCCAAAACATTTCTTCATTCTGCTACAATCTACTTGTGACATAAGGTTGTCATTACTTGTCGTGTGCTTAGTACTGACAAAAGAACTTTTTAACAACTTATACTTTCCATTGCAGATGGGAAGAAATATTGGGCAACAAACTTTAATGACCATTCTCAGTAATTATACAATTCCAAAATCTTCACTTACTTCTTCCACTTCTTGATTGGCTGTCTGGTGTTCATCTGCAATCTGTGTTCGTGTCATCTTCCGTGACCTTGAGTTCCATCCTGAAAGGAATGAATCAAACAATACAGTATAAACTTATTAATGGAATGAAATAACAGTTATTTAGATTCTAATATTTACTTTTAAAGTTGCCACTACTCAATTTAACTTTTTTGAAAAGGTATTACCACGGATAATACAATTCTGTTCATCTCCAAAATACTTCTTCATTCTGCTACAATCTACTTGTGACATAAGGTTGTCATTACTTGTCGTGTTCTTAGTACTGACAAAAGAACTTTTTGATAACTTATACTTTCCATTGCAGATGGGAATAAATATTGGGCAACAAAATTTAATGACCATTCTCAGTAATTATACAATTCCAAAATCTTCACTTACTTCTTCCACTTCGTGATTGGCTGTCTGGTGTTCATCCGCCATCTGTGTTCGTGTCATCTTCCGTGACCTTGAGTTCCATCCTGAAAGGAATGAATCAAACAATACAGTATAAACTTATTGATGGAATGAAATAACAGTTATTTAGATTCTAATATTTACTCCTAAAGTTGCCACTACTCAATTTAACCTTTTTGAACAGATATTACCACGGATAATACAATTCTGTTCATCTCCAATATTTCTTTATTCTGCTACAATCTACTTGTGACATAAGGTTGTCATTACTTGTCGTGTGCTTAGTACTGACAAAAGAACTTTTTGATTACTTATACATTCAATTGCAGATGGGAATAAATATTGGGCAACAAACTTTAATGACCATTCTCAGTAATTATACAATTCCAAAATCTTCACTTACTTCTTCCACTTCTTGATTGGCTGTCTGGTGTTCATCTGCCATCTGTGTTCGTGTCATCTTCCGTGACCTTGAGTTCCATCCTGAAAGGAATGAATCAAACAATACAGTATAAACTTATTAATGGAATGAAATAACAGTTATTTAGATTCTAATATTTACTTTTAAAGTTGCCACTACTCATTTTAACTTTTTTGAAAAGGTATTACCACGGATAATACAATTCTGTTCATCTCCAAAATACTTCTTCATTCTGCTACAATCTACTTGTGACATAAGGTTGTCATTACTTGTCGTGTTCTTAGTACTGACAAAAGAACTTTTTGATAACTTATACTTTCCATTGCAGATGGGAATAAATATTGGGCAACAAAATTTAATGACCATTCTCAGTAATTATACAATTCCAAAATCTTCACTTACTTCTTCCACTTCTTGATTGGCTGTCTGGTGTTCATCTGCCATCTGTGTTCGTGTCATCTTCCATGACCTTGAGTTCCATCCTGAAAGGAATGAATCAAACAATACAGTATAAACTTATTGATGGAATGAAATAACAGTTATTTAGATTCAAATATTTACTCTTAAAGTTGCCACTACTCAATTTAACCTTTTTGAAAAGATATTACCAAGGATAATACAATTCTGTTCATCTCCAAAACATTTCTTCATTCTGCTACAATCTACTTGTGACATAAGGTTGTCATTACTTGTCGTGTGCTTAGTACTGACAAAAGAACTTTTTGACAACTTATACTTTCCATTGCAGATGGGAAGAAATATTGGGCAACAAACTTTAATGACCATTCTCAGTAATTATACAATTCCAAAATCTTCACTTACTTCTTCCACTTCTTGATTGGCTGTCTGGTGTTCATCTGCAATCTGTGTTCGTGTCATCTTCCGTGACCTTGAGTTCCATCCTGAAAGGAAAGAATCAAACAATACAGTATAAACTTATTAATGGAATGAAATAACAGTTATTTAGATTCTAATATTTACTTTTAAAGTTGCCACTACTCAATTTAACTTTTTTGAAAAGGTATTACCACGGATAATACAATTCTGTTCATCTCCAAAATACTTCTTCATTCTGCTACAATCTACTTGTGACATAAGGTTGTCATTACTTGTCGTGTTCTTAGTACTGACAAAAGAACTTTTTGATAACTTATACTTTCCATTGCAGATGGGAATAAATATTGGGCAACAAAATTTAATGACCATTCTCAGTAATTATACAATTCCAAAATCTTCACTTACTTCTTCCACTTCTTGATTGGCTGTCTGGTGTTCATCTGCCATCTGTGTTCGTGTCATCTTCCATGACCTTGAGTTCCATCCTGAAAGGAATGAATCAAACAATACAGTATAAACTTATTGATGGAATGAAATAACAGTTATTTAGATTCTAATATTTACTCTTAAAGTTGCCACTACTCAATTTAACCTTTTTGAAAAGATATTACCACGGATAATACAATTCTGTTCATCTCCAAAATACTTCTTCATTCTGCTACAATCTACTGGTGACATAAGGTTATCATTACTTGCCTTGTGCTTAGTACTGACAAAAGAACTTTTTGATAACTTATACTTTCCATTGCAGATGGGAATAAATACTGGGCAACAAAATTTAATGACCATTCGCAGTAATTATACAATTCCAAAATCTTCACTTACTTCTTCCACTTCTTGATTGGCTGTCTGGTGTTCATCTGCCATCTGTGTTCGTGTCATCTTCCGTGACCTTGAGTTCCATCCTGAAAGGAATGAATCAAACAATACAGTATAAACTTATTGATGGAATGAAATAACTGTTATTTAGATTCAAATATTTACTCTTAAAGTTGCCACTACTCAATTTAACCTTTTTGAAAAGATATTACCAAGGATAATACAATTCTGTTCATCTCCAAAACATTTCTTCATTCTGCTACAATCTACTTGTGACATAAGGTTGTCATTACTTGTCGTGTGCTCAGTACTGACAAAAGAACTTTTTGACAACTTATACTTTCCATTGCAGATGGGAAGAAATATTGGGCAACAAACTTTAATGACCATTCTCAGTAATTATACAATTCCAAAATCTTCACTTACTTCTTCCACTTCTTGATTGGCTGTCTGGTGTTCATCTGCAATCTGTGTTCGTGTCATCTTCCGTGACCTTGAGTTCCATCCTGAAAGGAATGAATCAAACAATACAGTATAAACTTATTAATGGAATGAAATAACAGTTATTTAGATTCTAATATTTACTTTTAAAGTTGCCACTACTCAATTTAACTTTTTTGAAAAGGTATTACCACGGATAATACAATTCTGTTCATCTCCAAAATACTTCTTCATTCTGCTACAATCTACTTGTGACATAAGGTTGTCATTACTTGTCGTGTTCTTAGTACTGACAAAAGAACTTTTTGATAACTTATACTTTCCATTGCAGATGGGACTAAATATTGGGCAACAAAATTTAATGACCATTCTCAGTAATTATACAATTCCAAAATCTTCACTTACTTCTTCCACTTCGTGATTGGCTGTCTGGTGTTCATCCGCCATCTGTGTTCGTGTCATCTTCCGTGACCTTGAGTTCCATCCTGAAAGGAATGAATCAAACAATACAGTATAAACTTATTGATGGAATGAAATAACAGTTATTTAGATTCTAATATTTACTCCTAAAGTTGCCACTACTCAATTTAACCTTTTTGAAAAGATATTACCACGGATAATACAATTCTGTTCATCTCCAATATTTCTTTATTCTGCTACAATCTACTTGTGACATAAGGTTGTCATTACTTGTCGTGTGCTTAGTACTGACAAAAGAACTTTTTGATTACTTATACATTCAATTGCAGATGGGAATAAATATTGGGCAACAAACTTTAATGACCATTCTCAGTAATTATACAATTCCAAAATCTTCACTTACTTCTTCCACTTCTTGATTGGCTGTCTGGTGTTCATCTGCCATCTGTGTTCGTGTCATCTTCCGTGACCTTGAGTTCCATCCTGAAAGGAATGAATCAAACAATACAGTATAAACTTATTGATGGAATGAAATAACAGTTATTTAGATTCTAATATTTACTTTTAAAGTTGCCACTACTCAATTTAACTTTTTTGAAAAGGTATTACCACGGATAATACAATTCTGTTCATCTCCAAAATACTTCTTCATTCTGCTACAATCTACTTGTGACATAAGGTTGTCATTACTTGTCGTGTTCTTAGTACTGACAAAAGAACTTTTTGATAACTTATACTTTCCATTGCAGATGGGAATAAATATTGGGCAACAAAATTTAATGACCATTCTCAGTAATTATACAATTCCAAAATCTTCACTTACTTCTTCCACTTCTTGATTGGCTGTCTGGTGTTCATCTGCCATCTGTGTTCGTGTCATCTTCCATGACCTTGAGTTCCATCCTGAAAGGAATGAATCAAACAATACAGTATAAACTTATTGATGGAATGAAATAACAGTTATTTAGATTCTAATATTTACTCTTAAAGTTGCCACTACTCAATTTAACCTTTTTGAAAAGATATTACCACGGATAATACAATTCTGTTCATCTCCAAAATACTTCTTCATTCTGCTACAATCTACTGGTGACATAAGGTTATCATTACTTGCCTTGTGCTTAGTACTGACAAAAGAACTTTTTGATAACTTATACTTTCCATTGCAGATGGGAATAAATACTGGGCAACAAAATTTAATGACCATTCGCAGTAATTATACAATTCCAAAATCTTCACTTACTTCTTCCACTTCTTGATTGGCTGTCTGGTGTTCATCTGCCATCTGTGTTCGTGTCATCTTCCGTGACCTTGAGTTCCATCCTGAAAGGAATGAATCAAACAATACAGTATAAACTTATTGATGGAATGAAATAACAGTTATTTAGATTCTAATATTTACTCTTAAAGTTGCCACTACTCAATTTAACCTTTTTGAAAAGATATTACCACGGATAATACAATTCTGTTCATCTCCAAAATACTTCTTCATTCTGCTACAATCTACTGGTGACATAAGGTTATCATTACTTGCCTTGTGCTTAGTACTGACAAAAGAACTTTTTGATAACTTATACTTTCCATTGCAGATGGGAATAAATACTGGGCAACAAAATTTAATGACCATTCGCAGTAATTATACAATTCCAAAATCTTCACTTACTTCTTCCACTTCTTGATTGGCTGTCTGGTGTTCATCTGCCATCTGTGTTCGTGTCATCTTCCGTGACCTTGAGTTCCATCCTGAAAGGAATGAATCAAACAAAAAAGTATAAACTTATTGATGGAATGAAATAACTGTTATTTAGATTCAAATATTTACTCTTAAAGTTGCCACTACTCAATTTAACCTTTTTGAAAAGATATTACCAAGGATAATACAATTCTGTTCATCTCCAAAACATTTCTTCATTCTGCTACAATCTACTTGTGACATAAGGTTGTCATTACTTGTCGTGTGCTCAGTACTGACAAAAGAACTTTTTGACAACTTATACTTTCCATTGCAGATGGGAAGAAATATTGGGCAACAAACTTTAATGACCATTCTCAGTAATTATACAATTCCAAAATCTTCACTTACTTCTTCCACTTCTTGATTGGCTGTCTGGTGTTCATCTGCAATCTGTGTTCGTGTCATCTTCCGTGACCTTGAGTTCCATCCTGAAAGGAATGAATCAAACAATACAGTATAAACTTATTAATGGAATGAAATAACAGTTATTTAGATTCTAATATTTACTTTTAAAGTTGCCACTACTCAATTTAACTTTTTTGAAAAGGTATTACCACGGATAATACAATTCTGTTCATCTCCAAAATACTTCTTCATTCTGCTACAATCTACTTGTGACATAAGGTTGTCATTACTTGTCGTGTTCTTAGTACTGACAAAAGAACTTTTTGATAACTTATACTTTCCATTGCAGATGGGACTAAATATTGGGCAACAAAATTTAATGACCATTCTCAGTAATTATACAATTCCAAAATCTTCACTTACTTCTTCCACTTCGTGATTGGCTGTCTGGTGTTCATCCGCCATCTGTGTTCGTGTCATCTTCCGTGACCTTGAGTTCCATCCTGAAAGGAATGAATCAAACAATACAGTATAAACTTATTGATGGAATGAAATAACAGTTATTTAGATTCTAATATTTACTCCTAAAGTTGCCACTACTCAATTTAACCTTTTTGAAAAGATATTACCACGGATAATACAATTCTGTTCATCTCCAATATTTCTTTATTCTGCTACAATCTACTTGTGACATAAGGTTGTCATTACTTGTCGTGTGCTTAGTACTGACAAAAGAACTTTTTGATTACTTATACATTCAATTGCAGATGGGAATAAATATTGGGCAACAAACTTTAATGACCATTCTCAGTAATTATACAATTCCAAAATCTTCACTTACTTCTTCCACTTCTTGATTGGCTGTCTGGTGTTCATCTGCCATCTGTGTTCGTGTCATCTTCCGTGACCTTGAGTTCCATCCTGAAAGGAATGAATCAAACAATACAGTATAAACTTATTGATGGAATGAAATAACAGTTATTTAGATTCTAATATTTACTTTTAAAGTTGCCACTACTCAATTTAACTTTTTTGAAAAGGTATTACCACGGATAATACAATTCTGTTCATCTCCAAAATACTTCTTCATTATGCTACAATCTACTTGTGACATAAGGTTGTCATTACTTGTCGTGTTCTTAGTACTGACAAAAGAACTTTTTGATAACTTATACTTTCCATTGCAGATGGGAATAAATATTGGGCAACAAAATTTAATGACCATTCTCAGTAATTATACAATTCCAAAATCTTCACTTACTTCTTCCACTTCTTGATTGGCTGTCTGGTGTTCATCTGCCATCTGTGTTCGTGTCATCTTCCATGACCTTGAGTTCCATCCTGAAAGGAATGAATCAAACAATACAGTATAAACTTATTGATGGAATGAAATAACAGTTATTTAGATTCTAATATTTACTCTTAAAGTTGCCACTACTCAATTTAACCTTTTTGAAAAGATATTACCACGGATAATACAATTCTGTTCATCTCCAAAATACTTCTTCATTCTGCTACAATCTACTGGTGACATAAGGTTATCATTACTTGCCTTGTGCTTAGTACTGACAAAAGAACTTTTTGATAACTTATACTTTCCATTGCAGATGGGAATAAATACTGGGCAACAAAATTTAATGACCATTCGCAGTAATTATACAATTCCAAAATCTTCACTTACTTCTTCCACTTCTTGATTGGCTGTCTGGTGTTCATCTGCCATCTGTGTTCGTGTCATCTTCCGTGACCTTGAGTTCCATCCTGAAAGGAATGAATCAAACAATACAGTATAAACTTATTGATGGAATGAAATAACAGTTATTTAGATTCTAATATTTACTCTTAAAGTTGCCACTACTCAATTTAACCTTTTTGAAAAGATATTACCAAGGATAATACAATTCTGTTCATCTCCAAAACATTTCTTCATTCTGCTACAATCTACTTGTGACATAAGGTTGTCATTACTTGTCGTGTGCTCAGTACTGACAAAAGAACTTTTTGACAACTTATACTTTCCATTGCAGATGGGAAGAAATATTGGGCAACAAACTTTAATGACCATTCTCAGTAATTATACAATTCCAAAATCTTCACTTACTTCTTCCACTTCTTGATTGGCTGTCTGGTGTTCATCTGCAATCTGTGTTCGTGTCATCTTCCGTGACCTTGAGTTCCATCCTGAAAGGAATGAATCAAACAATACAGTATAAACTTATTAATGGAATGAAATAACAGTTATTTAGATTCTAATATTTACTTTTAAAGTTGCCACTACTCAATTTAACTTTTTTGAAAAGGTATTACCACGGATAATACAATTCTGTTCATCTCCAAAATACTTCTTCATTCTGCTACAATCTACTTGTGACATAAGGTTGTCATTACTTGTCGTGTTCTTAGTACTGACAAAAGAACTTTTTGATAACTTATACTTTCCATTGCAGATGGGACTAAATATTGGGCAACAAAATTTAATGACCATTCTCAGTAATTATACAATTCCAAAATCTTCACTTACTTCTTCCACTTCGTGATTGGCTGTCTGGTGTTCATCCGCCATCTGTGTTCGTGTCATCTTCCGTGACCTTGAGTTCCATCCTGAAAGGAATGAATCAAACAATACAGTATAAACTTATTGATGGAATGAAATAACAGTTATTTAGATTCTAATATTTACTCCTAAAGTTGCCACTACTCAATTTAACCTTTTTGAAAAGATATTACCACGGATAATACAATTCTGTTCATCTCCAATATTTCTTTATTCTGCTACAATCTACTTGTGACATAAGGTTGTCATTACTTGTCGTGTGCTTAGTACTGACAAAAGAACTTTTTGATTACTTATACATTCAATTGCAGATGGGAATAAATATTGGGCAACAAACTTTAATGACCATTCTCAGTAATTATACAATTCCAAAATCTTCACTTACTTCTTCCACTTCTTGATTGGCTGTCTGGTGTTCATCTGCCATCTGTGTTCGTGTCATCTTCCGTGACCTTGAGTTCCATCCTGAAAGGAATGAATCAAACAATACAGTATAAACTTATTGATGGAATGAAATAACAGTTATTTAGATTCTAATATTTACTCTTAAAGTTGCCACTACTCAATTTAACCTTTTTGAAAAGATATTACCAAGGATAATACAATTCTGTTCATCTCCAAAACATTTCTTCATTCTGCTACAATCTACTTGTGACATAAGGTTGTCATTACTTGTCGTGTGCTTAGTACTGACAAAAGAACTTTTTGACAACTTATACTTTCCATTGCAGATGGGAAGAAATATTGGGCAACAAACTTTAATGACCATTCTCAGTAATTATACAATTCCAAAATCTTCACTTACTTCTTCCACTTCTTGATTGGCTGTCTGGTGTTCATCTGCAATCTGTGTTCGTGTCATCTTCCGTGACCTTGAGTTCCATCCTGAAAGGAATGAATCAAACAATACAGTATAAACTTATTAATGGAATGAAATAACAGTTATTTAGATTCTAATATTTACTTTTAAAGTTGCCACTACTCAATTTAACTTTTTTTGAAAAGGTATTACCACGGATAATACAATTCTGTTCATCTCCAAAATACTTCTTCATTCTGCTACAATATACTTGTGACATAAGGTTGTCATTACTTGTCGTGTTCTTAGTACTGACAAAAGAACTTTTTGATAACTTATACTTTCCATTGCAGATGGGAATAAATATTGGGCAACAAAATTTAATGACCATTCTCAGTAATTATACAATTCCAAAATCTTCACTTACTTCTTATACTTCGTGATTGGCTGTCTGGTGTTCATCCGCCATCTGTGTTCGTGTCATCTTCCGTGACCTTGAGTTCCATCCTGAAAGGAATGAATCAAACAATACAGTATAAACTTATTGATGGAATGAAATAACAGTTATTTAGATTCTAATATTTACTCCTAAAGTTGCCACTACTCAATTTAACCTTTTTGAAAAGATATTACCACGGATAATACAATTCTGTTCATCTCCAATATTTCTTTATTCTGCTACAATCTACTTGTGACATAAGGTTGTCATTACTTGTCGTGTGCTTAGTACTGACAAAAGAACTTTTTGATTACTTATACATTCAATTGCAGATGGGAATAAATATTGGGCAACAAACTTTAATGACCATTCTCAGTAATTATACAATTCCAAAATCTTCACTTACTTCTTCCACTTCTTGATTGGCTGTCTGGTGTTCATCTGCAATCTGTGTTCGTGTCATCTTCCGTGACCTTGAGTTCCATCCTGAAAGGAATGAATCAAACAATACAGTATAAACTTATTAATGGAATGAAATAACAGTTATTTAGATTCTAATATTTACTTTTAAAGTTGCCACTACTCATTTTAACTTTTTTGAAAAGGTATTACCACGGATAATACAATTCTGTTCATCTCCAAAATACTTCTTCATTCTGCTACAATCTACTTGTGACATAAGGTTGTCATTACTTGTCGTGTTCTTAGTACTGACAAAAGAACTTTTTGATAACTTATACTTTCCATTGCAGATGGGAATAAATATTGGGCAACAAAATTTAATGACCATTCTCAGTAATTATACAATTCCAAAATCTTCACTTACTTCTTCCACTTCTTGATTGACTGTCTGGTGTTCATCTGCCATCTGTGTTCGTGTCATCTTCCATGACCTTGAGTTCCATCCTGAAAGGAATGAATCAAACAATACAGTATAAACTTATTGATGGAATGAAATAACAGTTATTTAGATTCTAATATTTACTCTTAAAGTTGCCACTACTCAATTTAACCTTTTTGAAAAGATATTACCACGGATAATACAATTCTGTTCATCTCCAAAATACTTCTTCATTCTGCTACAATCTACTGGTGACATAAGGTTATCATTACTTGCCTTGTGCTTAGTACTGACAAAAGAACTTTTTGATAACTTATACTTTCCATTGCAGATGGGAATAAATACTGGGCAACAAAATTTAATGACCATTCACAGTAATTATACAATTCCAAAATCTTCACTTACTTCTTCCACTTCTTGATTGGCTGTCTGGTGTTCATCTGCCATCTGTGTTCGTGTCATCTTCCGTGACCTTGAGTTCCATCCTGAAAGGAATGAATCAAACAATACAGTATAAACTTATTGATGGAATGAAATAACAGTTATTTAGATTCTAATATTTACTCTTAAAGTTGCCACTACTCAATTTAACCTTTTTGAAAAGATATTACCAAGGATAATACAATTCTGTTCATCTCCAAAACATTTCTTCATTCTGCTACAATCTACTTGTGACATAAGGTTGTCATTACTTGTCGTGTGCTTAGTACTGACAAAAGAACTTTTTGACAACTTATACTTTCCATTGCAGATGGGAAGAAATATTGGGCAACAAACTTTAATGACCATTCTCAGTAATTATACAATTCCAAAATCTTCACTTACTTCTTCCACTTCTTGATTGGCTGTCTGGTGTTCATCTGCAATCTGTGTTCGTGTCATCTTCCGTGACCTTGAGTTCCATCCTGAAAGGAATGAATCAAACAATACAGTATAAACTTATTAATGGAATGAAATAACAGTTATTTAGATTCTAATATTTACTTTTAAAGTTGCCACTACTCAATTTAACTTTTTTGAAAAGGTATTACCACGGATAATACAATTCTGTTCATCTCCAAAATACTTCTTCATTCTGCTACAATCTACTGGTGACATAAGGTTATCATTACTTGCCTTGTGCTTAGTACTGACAAAAGAACTTTTTGATAACTTATACTTTCCATTGCAGATGGGAATAAATACTGGGCAACAAAATTTAATGACCATTCACAGTAATTATACAATTCCAAAATCTTCACTTACTTCTTCCACTTCTTGATTGGCTGTCTGGTGTTCATCTGCCATCTGTGTTCGTGTCATCTTCCGTGACCTTGAGTTCCATCCTGAAAGGAATGAATCAAACAATACAGTATAAACTTATTGATGGAATGAAATAACAGTTATTTAGATTATAATATTTACTCTTAAAGTTGCCACTACTCAATTTAACCTTTTTGAAAAGATATTACCAAGGATAATACAATTCTGTTCATCTCCAAAACATTTCTTCATTCTGCTACAATCTACTTGTGACATAAGGTTGTCATTACTTGTCGTGTGCTTAGTACTGACAAAAGAACTTTTTAACAACTTATACTTTCCATTGCAGATGGGAAGAAATATTGGGCAACAAACTTTAATGACCATTCTCAGTAATTATACAATTCCAAAATCTTCACTTACTTCTTCCACTTCGTGATTGGCTGTCTGGTGTTCATCCGCCATCTGTGTTCGTGTCATCTTCCGTGACCTTGAGTTCCATCCTGAAAGGAATGAATCAAACAATACAGTATAAACTTATTGATGGAATGAAATAACAGTTATTTAGATTCTAATATTTACTCCTAAAGTTGCCACTACTCAATTTAACCTTTTTGAAAAGATATTACCACGGATAATACAATTCTGTTCATCTCCAATATTTCTTTATTCTGCTACAATCTACTTGTGACATAAGGTTGTCATTACTTGTCGTGTGCTTAGTACTGACAAAAGAACTTTTTGATTACTTATACATTCAATTGCAGATGGGAATAAATATTGGGCAACAAACTTTAATGACCATTCTCAGTAATTATACAATTCCAAAATCTTCACTTACTTCTTCCACTTCTTGATTGGCTGTCTGGTGTTCATCTGCCATCTGTGTTCGTGTCATCTTCCGTGACCTTGAGTTCCATCCTGAAAGGAATGAATCAAACAATACAGTATAAACTTATTAATGGAATGAAATAACAGTTATTTAGATTCTAATATTTACTTTTAAAGTTGCCACTACTCAATTTAACTTTTTTGAAAAGATATTACCATGGATAATACAATTCTGTTCATCTCCAAAATATTTCTTCATTCTGCTACAATCTACTTGTGACATAAGGTTGTCATTACTTGTCATGTGCTTAGTACTGACAAAAGAACTTTTTGATAACTTATACTTTCCATTGCAGATGGGAATAAATACTGGGCAACAAAATTTAATGACCATTCACAGTAATTATACAATTCCAAAATCTTCACTTACTTCTTCCACTTCTTGATTGGCTGTCTGGTGTTCATCTGCCATCTGTGTTCGTGTCATCTTCCGTGACCTTGAGTTCCATCCTGAAAGGAATGAATCAAACAATACAGTATAAACTTATTGATGGAATGAAATAACAGTTATTTAGATTCTAATATTTACTCTTAAAGTTGCCACTACTCAATTTAATCTTTTTGAAAAGATATTACCACGGATAATACAATTCTGTTCATCTCCAAAATACTTCTTCATTATGCTACAATCTACTTGTGACATAAGGTTGTCATTACTTGTCGTGTTCTTAGTACTGACAAAAGAACTTTTTGATAACTTATACTTTCCATTGCAGATGGGAATAAATATTGGGCAACAAACTTTAATGACCATTCTCAGTAATTATACAATTCCAAAATCTTCACTTACTTCTTCCACTTCTTGATTGGCTGTCTGGTGTTCATCTGCCATCTGTGTTCGTGTCATCTTCCGTGACCTTGAGTTCCATCCTGAAAGGAATGAATCAAACAATACAGTATAAACTTATTGATGGAATGAAATAACAGTTATTTAGATTCTAATATATACTCTTAAAGTTGCCACTACTCAATTTAACTTTTTTGAAAAGATATTACCAAGGATAATACAATTCTGTTCATCTCCAATATTTCTTTATTCTGCTACAATCTACTTGTGACATATGGTTGTCATTACTTGTCGTGTGCTTAGTACTGACAAAAGAACTTTTTGATTACTTATACATTCCATTGCAGATGGGAATAAATATTGGGCAACAAAATTTAATGACCATTCTCAGTAATTATACAATTCCAAAATCTTCACTTACTTCTTCCACTTCGTGATTGGCTGTCTGGTGTTCATCCGCCATCTGTGTTCGTGTCATCTTCCGTGACCTTGAGTTCCATCCTGAAAGGAATGAATCAAACAATACAGTATAAACTTATTGATGGAATGAAATAACAGTTATTTAGATTCTAATATTTACTCCTAAAGTTGCCACTACTCAATTTAACCTTTTTGAAAAGATATTACCACGGATAATACAATTCTGTTCATCTCCAATATTTCTTTATTCTGCTACAATCTACTTGTGACATAAGGTTGTCATTACTTGTCGTGTGCTTAGTACTGACAAAAGAACTTTTTGATTACTTATACATTCAATTGCAGATGGGAATAAATATTGGGCAACAAACTTTAATGACCATTCTCAGTAATTATACAATTCCAAAATCTTCACTTACTTCTTCCACTTCTTGATTGGCTGTCTGGTGTTCATCTGCCATCTGTGTTCGTGTCATCTTCCGTGACCTTGAGTTCCATCCTGAAAGGAATGAATCAAACAATACAGTATAAACTTATTAATGGAATGAAATAACAGTTATTTAGATTCTAATATTTACTTTTAAAGTTGCCACTACTCAATTTAACTTTTTTGAAAAGATATTACCATGGATAATACAATTCTGTTCATCTCCAAAATATTTCTTCATTCTGCTACAATCTACTTGTGACATAAGGTTGTCATTACTTGTCATGTGCTTAGTACTGACAAAAGAACTTTTTGATAACTTATACTTTCCATTGCAGATGGGAATAAATACTGGGCAACAAAATTTAATGACCATTCACAGTAATTATACAATTCCAAAATCTTCACTTACTTCTTCCACTTCTTGATTGGCTGTCTGGTGTTCATCTGCCATCTGTGTTCGTGTCATCTTCCGTGACCTTGAGTTCCATCCTGAAAGGAATGAATCAAACAATACAGTATAAACTTATTGATGGAATGAAATAACAGTTATTTAGATTCTAATATTTACTCTTAAAGTTGCCACTACTCAATTTAACCTTTTTGAAAAGATATTACCACGGATAATACAATTCTGTTCATCTCCAAAATACTTCTTCATTCTGCTACAATCTTCTGGTGACATAAGGTTATCATTACTTGCCTTGTGCTTAGTACTGACAAAAGAACTTTTTGATAACTTATACTTTCCATTGCAGATGGGAATAAATACTGGGCAACAAAATTTAATGACCATTCACAGTAATTATACAATTCCAAAATCTTCACTTACTTCTTCCACTTCTTGATTGGCTGTCTGGTGTTCATCTGCCATCTGTGTTCGTGTCATCTTCCGTGACCTTGAGTTCCATCCTGAAAGGAATGAATCAAACAATACAGTATAAACTTATTGATGGAATGAAATAACAGTTATTTAGATTCTAATATTTACTCTTAAAGTTGCCACTACTCAATTTAACATTTTTGAAAAGATATTACCAAGGATAATACAATTCTGTTCATCTCCAAAATATTTCTTCATTCTGCTACAATCTACTTGTGACATAAGGTTGTCATTACTTGTCGTGTGCTTAGTACTGACAAAAGAACTTTTTGACAACTTATACTTTCCATTGCAGATGGGAAGAAATATTGGGCAACAAAATTTAATGACCATTCTCAGTAATTATACAATTCCAAAATCTTCACTTACTTCTTCCACTTCGTGATTGGCTGTCTGGTGTTCATCCGCCATCTGTGTTCGTGTCATCTTCCGTGAGCTTGAGTTCCATCCTGAAAGGAATGAATCAAACAATACAGTATAAACTTATTGATGGAATGAAATAACAGTTATTTAGATTCTAATATTTACTCCTAAAGTTGCCACTACTCAATTTAACCTTTTTGAAAAGATATTACCACGGATAATACAATTCTGTTCATCTCCAATATTTCTTTATTCTGCTACAATCTACTTGTGACATAAGGTTGTCATTACTTGTCGTGTGCTTAGTACTGACAAAAGAACTTTTTGATTACTTATACATTCAATTGCAGATGGGAATAAATATTGGGCAACAAACTTTAATGACCATTCTCAGTAATTATACAATTCCAAAATCTTCACTTACTTCGTCCACTTCTTGATTGGCTGTCTGGTGTTCATCTGCCATCTGTGTTCGTGTCATCTTCCGTGACCTTGAGTTCCATCCTGAAAGGAATGAATCAAACAATACAGTATAAACTTATTGATGGAATGAAATAACAGTTATTTAGATTCTAATATATACTCTTAAAGTTGCCACTACTCAATTTAACTTTTTTGAAAAGGTATTACCACGGATAATACAATTCTGTTCATCTCCAATATTTCTTTATTCTGCTACAATCTACTTGTGACATATGGTTGTCATTACTTGTCGTGTGCTTAGTACTGACAAAAGAACTTTTTGATTACTTATACATTCCATTGCAGATGGGAATAAATATTGGGCAACAAAATTTAATGACCATTCTCAGTAATTATACAATTCCAAAATCTTCACTTACTTCTTCCACTTCTTGATTGGCTGTCTGGTGTTCATCTGCCATCTGTGTTCGTGTCATCTTCCGTGACCTTGAGTTCCATCCTGAAAGGAATGAATCAAACAATACAGTATAAACTTATTGATGGAATGAAATAACAGTTATTTAGATTCTAATATTTACTCTTAAAGTTGCCACTACTCAATTTAACCTTTTTGAAAAGATATTACCACGGATAATACAATTCTGTTCATCTCCAAAATACTTCTTCATTCTGCTACAATCTACTGGTGACATAAGGTTATCATTACTTGCCTTGTGCTTAGTACTGACAAAAGAACTTTTTGATAACTTATACTTTCCATTGCAGATGGTAATAAATACTGGGCAACAAAATTTAATGACCATTCACAGTAATTATACAATTCCAAAATCTTCACTTACTTCTTCCACTTCTTGATTGGCTGTCTGGTGTTCATCTGCCATCTGTGTTCGTGTCATCTTCCGTGACCTTGAGTTCCATCCTGAAAGGAATGAATCAAACAATACAGTATAAACTTATTGATGGAATGAAATAACAGTTATTTAGATTCTAATATTTACTCTTAAAGTTGCCACTACTCAATTTAACATTTTTGAAAAGATATTACCGCGGATAATACAATTCTGTTCATCTCCAAAATATTTCTTCATTCTGCTACAATCTACTTGTGACATAAGGTTGTCATTACTTGTCGTGTGCTTAGTACTGACAAAAGAACTTTTTGACAACTTATACTTTCCATTGCAGATGGGAAGAAATATTGGGCAACAAAATTTAATGACCATTCTCAGTAATTATACAATTCCAAAATCTTCACTTACTTCTTCCACTTCGTGATTGGCTGTCTGGTGTTCATCCGCCATCTGTGTTCGTGTCATCTTCCGTGACCTTGAGTTCCATCCTGAAAGGAATGAATCAAACAATACAGTATAAACTTATTGATGGAATGAAATAACAGTTATTTAGATTCTAATATTTACTCCTAAAGTTGCCACTACTCAATTTAACCTTTTTGAAAAGATATTACCACGGATAATACAATTCTGTTCATCTCCAATATTTCTTTATTCTGCTACAATCTACTTGTGACATAAGGTTGTCATTACTTGTCGTGTGCTTAGTACTGACAAAAGAACTTTTTGATTACTTATACATTCAATTGCAGATGGGAATAAATATTGGGCAACAAACTTTAATGACCATTCTCAGTAATTATACAATTCCAAAATCTTCACTTACTTCTTCCACTTCTTGATTGGCTGTCTGGTGTTCATCTGCCATCTGTGTTCGTGTCATCTTCCGTGACCTTGAGTTCCATCCTGAAAGGAATGAATCAAACAATACAGTATAAACTTATTAATGGAATGAAATAACAGTTATTTAGATTCTAATATTTACTCTTAAAGTTGCCACTACTCAATTTAACTTTTTTGAAAAGATATTACCATGGATAATACAATTCTGTTCATCTCCAAAATATTTCTTCATTCTGCTACAATCTACTTGTGACATAAGGTTGTCATTACTTGTCATGTGCTTAGTACTGACAAAAGAACTTTTTGATAACTTATACTTTCCATTGCAGATGGGAATAAATATTGCCAACAAAATGTAATGACCATTCTCAGTAATTATACAATTCCAAAATCTTCACTTACTTCTTCCACTTCTTGATTGGCTGTCTGGTGTTCATCTGCCATCTGTGTTCGTGTCATCTTCCGTGACCTTGAGTTCCATCCTGAAAGGAATGAATCAAACAATACAGTATAAACTTATTGATGGAATGAAATAACAGTTATTTAGATTCTAATATTTACTCTTAAAGTTGCCACTACTCAATTTAACTTTTTTGAAAAGATATTACCACGGATAATACAATTCTGTTCATCTCCAAAATACTTCTTGATTCTGCTACAATCTACTTGTGACATAAGGTTATCATTACTTGTCGCGTGCTTAGTACTGACAAAAGAACTTTTTGATAACTTATACTTTCCATTGCAGATGAGAATAAATACTGGGCAACAAAATTTAATGACCATTCTCAGTAATTATACAATTCCAAAATCTTCACTTACTTCTTCCACTTCTTGATTGGCTGTCTGGTGTTAGTCTGCCATCTGTGTTCGTGTCATCTTCCATGACCTTGAGTTCCATCCTGAAAGGAATGAATCAAACAATACAGTATAAACTTATTGATGGAATGAAATAACAGTTATTCAGATTCTAATATTTACTCTTAAAGTTGCCACTACTCAATTTAACCTTTTTGAAAAGATATTACCACGGATAATACAATTCTGTTCATCTCCAAAATACTTCTTCATTCTGCTACAATCTACTTGTGACATAAGGTTATCATTACTTGTCGTGTGCTTAGTACTGACAAAAGAACTTTTTGATAACTTATACTTTCCATTGCAGATGGGAATAAATACTGGGCAACAAAATTTAATGACCATTCTCAGTAATTATACAATTCCAAAATCTTCACTTACTTCTTCCACTTCTTGATTGGCTGTCTGGTGTTCATCTGCCATCTGTGTTCGTGTCATCTTCCGTGACCTTGAGTTCCATCCTGAAAGGAATGAATCAAACAATACAGTATAAACTTATTGATGGAATGAAATAACAGTTATTTAGATTCTAATATTTACTTTTAAAGTTGCCACTACTCAATTTAACTTTTTTGAAAAGGTATTACCACGGATAATACAATTCTGTTCATCTCCAAAATACTTCTTCATTCTCCTACAATCTACTTGTGACATAAGGTTGTCATTACTTGTCGTGTGCTTAGTACTGACAAAAGAACTTTTAGATAACTTATACTTTCCATTGCAGATGGGAATAAATATTGGGCAACAAAATTTAGTGACCATTCTCAGTAATTATACAATTCCAAAATCTTCACTTACTTCTTCCACTTCTTGATTGGCTGTCTGGTGTTCATCTGCCATCTGTGTTCGTGTCATCTTCCGTGACCTTGAGTTCCATTCTGAAAGGAATGAATCAAACAATACAGTATAAACTTATTGATGGAATGAAATAACAGTATTCTAATATTTACTCTTAAAGTTGCCACTACTCAATTTAACCTTTTTGAAAAGATATTACCACGGATAATACAATTCTGTTCATCTCCAATATTTCTTTATTCTGCTACAATCTACTTGTGACATAAGGTTGTCATTACTTGTCGTGTGCTTAGTACTGACAAAAGAACTTTTTGATTACTTGTACATTCAATTGCAGATGGGAATAAATATTGGGCAACAAAATTTAATGACCATTCTCAGTAATTATACAATTCCAAAATCTTCACTTACTTCTTCCACTTCTTGATTGGCTGTCTGGTGTTCATCTGCCATCTGTGTTCGTGTCATCTTCCGTGACCTTGAGTTCCATCCTGAAAGGAATGAATCAAACAATACAGTATAAACTTATTGATGGAATGAAATAAGTTATTTAGATTCTAATATTTACTTTTAAAGTTGCCACTACTTAATTTAACTTTTTTGAAAAGGTATTACCACGGATAATACAATTCTGTTCATCTCCAAAACATTTCTTCATTCTGCTACAATCTACTTGTGACATAAGGTTGTCATTACTTGTCTTGTGCTTAGTACTGACAAAAGAACTTTTTGACAACTTATACTTTCCATTGCAGATGGGAAGAAATATTGGGCAACAAAATTTAATGACCATTCTCAGTAATTATACAATTCCAAAATCTTCACTTACTTCTTCCACTTCTTGATTGATTGGCTGTCTGGTGTTCATCTGCCATCTGTATTCGTGTCATCTTCCGTGACCTTGAGTTCCATCCTGAAAGGAATGAATCAAACATTACAGTATAAACTTATTGATGGAATGAAATAACAGTATTCTAATATTTACTCTTACAAGTTGCCACTACTCACTTTAACCTTTTTGAAAAGATATTACCACGGATAATACAATTCTGTTCATCTCCAATATTTCTTCATTCTGCTACATTCTACTTGTGACATAAGGTTTTCATTACTTGCCTTGTGCTTAGTACTGACAAAAGAACTTTTTGATAACTTATACTTTCCATTGCAGATGGGAATAAATACTGGGCAACAAAATTTAATGACCATTCTCAGTAATTATACAATTCCAAAATCTTCACTTACTTCTTCCACTTCTTGATTGGCTGTCTGGTGTTCATCTGCCATCTGTGTTCGTGTCATCTTCCGTGACCTTGAGTTCCATCCTGAAAGGAATGAATCAAACAATACAGTATAAACTTATTGATGGAATGAAATAACAGTTATATAGATTCTAATATTTACTCTTAAAGTTGCCACTACTCACTTTAACCTTTTTGAAAAGATATTACCACGGATAATACAATTCTGTTCATCTCCAAAGCATTTCTTCATTCTGCTACAATCTACTTGTGACATAAGGTTGTCATTACTTGTTGTGTGCTTAGTACTGACAAAAGAACTTTTAGATAACTTTTACTTTCCATTGCAGATGGGAATAAATATTGGGCAACAAAATGTAATGACCATTCTCAGTAATTATACAATTCCAAAATCTTCACTTACTTCTTCCACTTCTTGATTGGCTGTCTGGTGTTAGTCTGCCATCTGTGTTCGTGTCATATTCCATGACCTTGAGTTCCATCCTGAAAGGAATGAATCAAACAATACAGTATGGAATGAAATAACAGTTATTTAGATTCTAATATTTACTCTTAAAGTTGCCACTACTCAATTTAACCTTTTTGAAAAGATATTACCACGGATAATACAATTCTGTTCATCTCCAAAATACTTCTTCATTCTGCTACAATCTACTTGTGACATAAGGTTATCATTACTTGTCGTGTGCTTAGTACTGACAAAAGAACTTTTTGATAACGTATACTTTCCATTGCAGATGGGAATAAATACTGGGCAACAAAATTTAATGACCATTCTCAGTAATTATACAATTCCAAAATCTTCACTTACTTCTTCCACTTCTTGATTGGCTGTCTGGTGTTCATCTGCCATCTGTGTTCGTGTCATCTTCCGTGACCTTGAGTTCCATCCTGAAAGGATTGAATCAAACAATACAGTATAAACTTATTGATGGAATGAAATAACAGTTATTTAGATTCTAATATTTACTCTTAAAGTTGCCACTACTCAATTTAACCTTTTTGAAAAGATATTAACACGGATAATACAATTTTGTTCATCTCCAAAATATTTCTTCATTCTGCTACAATCTACTTGTGACATAAGGTTATCATTACTTGTCGTGTGCTTAGTACTGACAAAAGAACTTTTTGATAACTTATACTTTCCATTGCAGATGAGAATAAATACTGGGCAACAAAATTTAATGACCATTCTCAGTAATTATACAATTCCAAAATCTTCACTTACTTCTTCCACTTCTTGATTGGCTGTCTGGTGTTAGTCTGCCATCTGTGTTCGTGTCATCTTCCATGACCTTGAGTTCCATCCTGAAAGGAATGAATCAAACAATACAGTATAAACTTATTGATGGAATGAAATAACAGTTATTTAGATTCTAATATTTACTCTTAAAGTTGCCACTACTCAATTTAACCTTTTTGAAAAGATATTACCACAGATAATACAATTCTGTTCATCTCCAAAATACTTCTTCATTCTGCTACAATCTACTTGTGACATAAGGTTATCATTACTTGTCGTGTGCTTAGTACTGACAAAAGAACTTTTTGATAACTTATACTTTCCATTGCAGATGGGAATAAATACTGGGCAACAAAATTTAATGACCATTCTCAGTAATTATACAATTCCAAAATCTTCACTTACTTCTTCCACTTCTTGATTGGCTGTCTGGTGTTAGTCTGCCATCTGTGTTCGTGTCATCTTCCATGACCTTGAGTTCCATCCTGAAAGGAATGAATCAAACAATACAGTAAAAACTTATTGATGGAATGAAATAACAGTTATTTAAATTCTAATCTTTACTCTTAAAATTGCCACTACTCAATTTAACCTTTTTGAAAACATATTACCATGGATAATACAATTCTGTTCATCTCCAAAATATTTCTTGATTCTGCTACAATCTACTTGTGACATAAGGTTATCATTACTTGTCGCGTGCTTAGTACTGACAAAAGAACTTTTTGATAACTTATACTTTCCATTGCAGATGAGAATAAATACTGGGCAACAAAATTTAATGACCATTCTCAGTAATTATACAATTCCAAAATCTTCACTTACTTCTTCCACTTCTTGATTGGCTGTCTGGTGTTAGTCTGCCATCTGTGTTCGTGTCATCTTCCATGACCTTGAGTTCCATCCTGAAAGGAATGAATCAAACAATATAGTATAAACTTATTGATGGAATGAAATAACAGTTATTTAGATTCTAATATTTACTCTTAAAGTTGCCACTACTCAATTTAACCTTTTTGAAAAGATATTACCACGGATAATACAATTCTGTTCATCTCCAAAATACTTCTTCATTCTGCTACAATCTACTTGTGACATAAGGTTATCATTACTTGTCGTGTGCTTAGTACTGACAAAAGAACTTTTTGATAACTTATACTTTCCATTGCAGATGGGAATAAATATTGGGCAACAAAATTTAATGACCATTCTCAGTAATTATACAATTCCAAAATCTTCACTTACTTCTTCCACTTCTTGATTGGCTGTCTGGTGTTCATCTGCCATCTGTGTTCGTGTCATCTTCCGTGACCTTGAGTTCCATCCTGAAAGGAATGAATCAAACAATACAGTATAAACTTATTGATGGAATGAAATAACAGTTATTTAGATTCTAATATTTACTCTTAAAGTTGCCACTACTCAATTTAACTTTTTTGAAAAGATATTACCACGGATAATACAATTCTGTTCATCTCCAAAATACTTCTTGATTCTGCTACAATCTACTTGTGACATAAGGTTATCATTACTTGTCGCGTGCTTAGTACTGACAAAAGAACTTTTTGATAACTTATACTTTCCATTGCAGATGAGAATAAATACTGGGCAACAAAATTTAATGACCATTCTCAGTAATTATACAATTCCAAAATCTTCACTTACTTCTTCCACTTCTTGATTGGCTGTCTGGTGTTAGTCTGCCATCTGTGTTCGTGTCATCTTCCATGACCTTGAGTTCCATCCTGAAAGGAATGAATCAAACAATACAGTATAAACTTATTGATGGAATGAAATAACAGTTATTTAGATTCTAATATTTACTCTTAAAGTTGCCACTACTCAATTTAACCTTTTTGAAAAGATATTACCACGGATAATACAATTCTGTTCATCTCCAAAATACTTCTTCATTCTGCTACAATCTACTTGTGACATAAGGTTGTCATTACTTGTCGTGTGCTTAGTACTGACAAAAGAACTTTTTGATAACTTATACTTTCCATTGCAGATGGGAAGAAATATTGGGCAACAAAATGTAATGACCATTCTCAGTAATTATACAATTCCAAAATCTTCACTTACTTCTTCCACTTCTTGATTGGCTGTCTGGTGTTCATCTGCCATCTGTGTTCGTGTCATCTTCCGTGACCTTGAGTTCCATCCTGAAAGGAATGAATCAAACAATACAGTATAAACTTATTGATGGAATGAAATAACAGTTATTTAGATTCTAATATTTACTTTTAAAGTTGCCACTACTCAATTTAACCTTTTTGAAAAGGTATTACCACGGATAATACAATTCTGTTCATCTCCAAAATACTTCTTCATTCTGCTACAATCTACTTGTGACATAAGGTTATCATTACTTGTCGCGTGCTTAGTACTGACAAAAGAACTTTTTGATAACTTATACTTTCCATTGCAGATGGGAATAAATACTGGGCAACAAAATTTAATGACCATTCTCAGTAATTATACAATTCCAAAATCTTCACTTACTTCTTCCACTTCTTGATTGGCTGTCTGGTGTTAGTCTGCCATCTGTGTTCGTGTCATCTTCCATGACCTTGAGTTCCATCCTGAAAGGAATGAATCAAACAATACAGTAAAAACTTATTGATGGAATGAAATAACAGTTATTTAAATTCTAATCTTTACTCTTAAAATTGCCACTACTCAATTTAACCTTTTTGAAAAGATATTACCATGGATAATACAATTCTGTTCATCTCCAAAATATTTCTTGATTCTGCTACAATCTACTTGTGACATAAGGTTATCATTACTTGTCGCGTGCTTAGTACTGACAAAAGAACTTTTTGATAACTTATACTTTCCATTGCAGATGAGAATAAATACTGGGCAACAAAATTTAATGACCATTCTCAGTAATTATACAATTCCAAAATCTTCACTTACTTCTTCCACTTCTTGATTGGCTGTCTGGTGTTCATCTGCCATCTGTGTTCGTGTCATCTTCCGTGACCTTGAGTTCCATCCTGAAAGGAATGAATCAAACAATACAGTATAAACTTATTGATGGAATGAAATAACAGTTATTTAGATTCTAATATTTACTTTTAAAGTTGCCACTACTCAATTTAACTTTTTTGAAAAGGTATTACCACGGATAATACAATTCTGTTCATCTCCAAAATACTTCTTCATTCTGCTACAATCTACTTGTGACATAAGGTTATCATTACTTGTCGCGTGCTTAGTACTGACAAAAGAACTTTTTGATAACTTATACTTTCCATTGTAGATGGGAATAAATATTGGGCAACAAAATTTAATGACCATTCTCAGTAATTATACAATTCCAAAATCTTCACTTACTTCTTCCACTTCTTGATTGGCTGTCTGGTGTTCATCTGCCATCTGTGTTCGTGTCATCTTCCGTGACCTTGAGTTCTATCCTGAAAGGAAGGAATCAAACAATACAGTATAAACTTATTGATGGAATGAAATAACAGTTATTTAAATTCTAATCTTTACTCTTAAAATTGCCACTACTCAATTTAACCTTTTTGAAAACATATTACCATGGATAATACAATTCTGTTCATCTCCAAAATATTTCTTCATTCTGCTACAATCTACTTGTGACATAAGGTTGTCATTACTTGTCGTGCGCTTAGTACTGACAAAAGAACTTTTTGATAACTTATACGTTCCATTGCAGATGGGAATAAATACTGGGCAACAAAATTTAATGACCATTCTCAGTAATTATACAATTCCAAAAACTTCACTTACTTCTTCCACTTCTTGATTGGCTGTCTGGTGTTCATCTGCCATCTGTGTTGGTATCATCTTCCGTGACCTTGAGTTCCATCCTGAAAGGAAGGAATCAAACAATACAGTATAAACTTATTGATGGGATGAAATAACAGTTATTTAGATTCTAATATTTACTCTTAAAGTTGCCACTACTCAATTTAACCTCTTTGAAAAGATATTACCATGGATAATACAATTCTGTTCATCTGCAATATTTCTTCATTCTGCTACAATCTACTTGTGACATAAGGTTGTCATTACTTGTCGTGTTCTTAGTACTGACAAAAGAACTTTTTGATAACTTATACTTTCCATTGCAGATGGGAAGAAATATTGGGCAACAAAATTTAATGACCATTCTCAGTAATTATACAATTCCAATATCTTCACTTACTTCTTCCACTTCTTGATTGGCTGTTTGGTGTTCATCTGCCATCTGTGTTCGTGTCATCTTCCGTGACCTTGAGTTCCATCCTGAAAGGAAGGAATCAAACAATACAGTATAAACTTATTGATGGAATGAAATAAAAGTATTCTAATATTTACTCTTAAAGTTGCCACTACTCAATTTAACCTTTTTGAAAAGATATTACCACGATAATACAATTCTGTTCATCTCCAAAATACTTCTTCATTTTGCTACAATCTACTTGTGACATAAGGTTATCATTACTTGTCGTGTGCTTAGTACTGACAAAAGAACTTTTTGATAACTTATACTTTCCATTGCAGATGGGAAGAAATACTGTGCAACAAAATTTAATGACCATTCTCAGTAATTATACAATTCCAAAATCTTCAATTACTTCTTCCACTTCTTGATTGGCTGTCTGGTGTTCATCTGCCATCTGTGTTCGTGTCATCTTCCGTGACCTTGAGTTCCATCCTGAAAGGAAGGAATCAAACAATACAATATAAACTTATTGATGGGATGAAATAACAGTTATTTAGATTCTAATATTTACTCTTAAAGTTGCCACTACTCAATTTAACCTCTTTGAAAAGATATTACCGCGGATAATACAATTCTGTTCATCTCCAAAATACTTCTTCATTCTGCTACCTACAATCTACTTGTGACATAAGGTTATCATTACTTGTCGTGTGCTTAGTACTGACAAGAGAACTTTTTGATAACTTATACTTTCCATTGCAGATGGGAAGAAATACTGGGCAACAAAATTTAATGACCATTCTCAGTAATTATACAATTCCAAAAACTTCACTTACTTCTTCCACTTCTTGATTGGCTGTCTGGTGTTCATCTGCCATCTGTGTTCGTGTCATCTTCCGTGACCTTGAGTTCCATCCTGAAAGGAATGAATCAAACAATACAGTATAAACTTATTGATGGAATTAAATAACAGTTATTTAGATTATAATATTTACTCTTAAAGTTGCCACTACTCAATTTAACCTTTTTGAAAAGATGTTAACATGGATAATACAATTCTGTTCATCTCCAAAATATTTCTTCCTTCTGCTACAATCTACTTGTGACATAAGGTTTTCATTACTTGTCTTGTGCTTAGTACACTGCATGAAAACTGACGTTTAAGCTTCCGATTTAACACCGGTTGATCAGCGGTTCAACGACGTGTACGACTCGACCGGAAGAG
Source organism: Glandiceps talaboti (assembly GCF_964340395.1). Classification (NCBI taxonomy): domain Eukaryota; kingdom Metazoa; phylum Hemichordata; class Enteropneusta; family Spengelidae; genus Glandiceps; species Glandiceps talaboti. The sequence continues at coordinate 1,827,219 of NC_135557.1, read as the reverse complement.
AACCGGCAGTGGCAACCGTTGTTTACGTCGGTGAACCGCTCGGCTTATCCGCTTCATAGTCCGACGTGTAAGGCGTGGCTTAAACTTCCTTGAACCGGCATAGTTAAAGCTCGACTTATACGTCGGATAGGGTGACCCGAGAAGGTGATATTGCCCGCGTTCGGTCGAAAACACGTTACACTTTTACAACATTAAAAGCTGGTATTTATCAAACTTGACTACTTGTGACTATATTATGTAGGCTAGTAACATTACATAACAAACATATCCGCATCAGCAGATTTCATGACATAGAGAAAATACACACTGGGTCGGCCAGTGAAATCAAACACCATGGGATATGATATATGCCTATTTTAATACACTTTCATAAACAGCTACAAAATGCTCATCAGTATAAATTCCATATGTATTTTGTGTGTTTGTAACTTTTAATGGTGACATACGATCGGGATCTTGGGATTGTCTTAGCAAATAATATGCATGTTCACAATATGATGGTTGCAATTCGTCACCACGATCCGTGAAAAGGCTAACCTGCCAGAACGCACATCAGTCTGTCTTTGGTCGTCTAAAGTGTGAATGACTTCCTATGTTAATCTTAATCATGTGTTAATTGGAGAGGCCGGGGCGGCTTCTCGTCGACTACTGTCGAATCCACCTAATACATGGGAAGTCTAGACAACTGTCTCCATCAGGGGGAGATACAATGTGTCAGTTTTGTAAACGAAGCGAAGTATGAGGTCAATGTGACGTCTCATGATGCATGATGCAACAACACAACGTTTACGTAGAGTAGAACCACAGACTATACTTGTCTGTGGTAGAACTAAATGTTTTCTAAACTTCAGTGGAAAGAAATTTTGTCAAGCATACACTGATTGTTTTCAAATTCTTAAAACATCTTAGAAAACTGAAGAGAGGAAGCAAAATGTGACACCGACAGACAAGCTGGACGTACGGTACATGTACAGAAGGCGAGGCTCACAATGGACAATGATCGTGCGTGTCACGTGTAAGGGATCAGATGTAATCGTGTAGCTAACCAAATGTTCTTGTACTGCAGTCTTTCTTGTAACAAGTATTGGAAATTGTCAGAAACCTGAAGATTTTATGACTGAATATGTTTCGATCAAGAATTCCCATACTTTCAGTTAAATTTTCTAATGGCTGGGAGCTCGGAGAAGCAAGACATTTTTGAAACATTTTATAGTGCGACTTGAAACATCTGAAAGCCGTCGTCAATGCGTTCATCACTGTCATGGTGCGGCGGTCAACATCAACGCGACAGATTACGGTAACGACGTCCGAACACAGTTCCTCTGATAGATGCGTGCGAATAAAAATACGACTTAACAACTTGAACAATAAAAGGCATTAGACCTAGTAAATACAAGTTCTAGTTTCAAAAAGCCCACATACATGTATATCTGCAAAGAAATAACTTATTATTATGTATGGACGCTAAAGTTGATTTCCACTGTTAGTATTGTACAACGGTATAGTGGAGCGGGGTCGGGTGGTACTGTATCTTTACACATTACAGTATGTGTGATTCAAGTCCATTTCTAACATTCCGTGTGGGCACATAAACTGAATTCGAACCGATTTTAACTGAATCTATTCATATTGGGACATGCCTTATTACGCTACCTTTTAAAAGTGTCTTTGTAAGTGATAAACGATTCTGATTGTGGTTTGTGATTACTAAGCTGATTGACTGTATTTTCGTCCTGATCAATAACATAAATTGTTCGAGTTCGTTTGAATTGTATGCTGTCCATTTTCCATGCAATCCCCTGCAAACTACAAAATCGTGTTTCATCCCATCTTTCTATGCATGATCCTTCATGATACATCCATGGACGAATATGGTAGTGGTGACGGGGGAGGGGGTATAGTACTCGACTAGCTTTCGTAATTTAAAAATTCAATTGTAAAATAGAAAGTGTGGGCGGTTTAATGATTACATGTACATGTCGTTTTTACTATTATCACGATAACACATAAAGTTGAAAACGTCGTAACCATTCACCTGTCATGTGCACATACACAAATACGTTCTCCGATAAAAGGAGTGTCGTGTCCGCCACAATAAAAGCATCCCTTTTCACATGTATTTGTCTGTACGTGGATGTACCTACAGTTTCAACTTTAGGTACCATACCACAAGTCAGATTTCCCCCAACTTTGAAATTATAGGGGCTAACACGACTAATGAAGTGGGAAGTGGTGGCAATCGTACTTCGTATTCGATGTGTCACCGTAATCAGTTAGAAATGGCGATTTTCTGTTTAGTTTTCTCTCTTAATGAAGTTTGCGCATATGTGTACACACAAACACACGTTTTAGGGCAACCACATATTCCAAAAAGAGAACTATCGTATACCAGGTTTATAGGGTATTTGATATCACTTGTAGATATTTATGGCCATCGGGTATATATCCTTCTAGGATAGTCGTAATGTACGCACTACCCATCCCCGGTGAAGTACAGTGATTGTCAATATTGGTAACATGATGATATCGTTTCCTCGACCGTGTATACTGCAATATGTAAACAGTTATAGGCAGCTCTAAAAAATAAGTTTTGTGAAAATCACACCGAGTATTTACGTTTCGACATGTACGTACAAACAGGCAAGTATGTTCTTGCTTGTCTGTGTTGTCTGTGGTTTACAGAATAAGCATATAACAGCTTAGCAGACAATGTTTACGCAAGAATGATTGGCAGTTGTTTATGTTGCCATAACATAGAGGCTTACTTTGCGAAGTCAGCCTACGAGCAGTGGTTTTTTCGTCCAAGTGACAACTTTGTTGCAAGAAAAATCTTTCATGACAGTAATACGATTAAACATCATTCATAGTTTCGTTCATTGGAAATTGGGAAGTGAAATCTCAACAAGTAAAATGTAGATTGATTTTGATATCGGACCGACACCTATGCTTATGCTGTTAATCTTTTGTTAGTGTCTAGGATTTTTTGGATGCAAATTAGACAACGCCACTGCCAGTATAGTACAATAGAACATAGACCGGTGGAGGGTCTATGAATAGACACGTCTTTTCCCCATTGTTATACCGGCACTAACAGCTGGTTTTTCCCGTCTGTCACACTGATACCACTCGCAAGTAACTTCGGAACACTAGCGTAACCCTTTCCGACACCAAAATGTCGGATTTTCTACACCTTGTCAGCCCTTTCAACCACACAGTCATACGTTACAGACAGTTTAGGTCTTAACTGAAGTGTAACATTTCAACATTTCTATAAATCCTAACGCTGAACCATGTATTAAGCATTATTGGTAGATCGACGTACACGTCGTGTAACGTCGTAAGTGTGAAGTTTACGATGAATAAGTTTTTGCCGGTCACACCTGAGGAAATTTAAGCCGGCTTAATCAACGGCAAATGAAGCGGAGCCGACGCGATTACGTTAGCTTATAAAAGCTTAAACGTCTGTTTTCATGCAGTGGTACTGACAAAAGAACTTTTTGATAACTTATACTTTCCATTGCAGATGGGAAGAAATACTGGGCAACAAAATTTAATGACCATTCTCAGTAATTATACAATTCCAAAATCTTCACTTACTTCTTCCACTTCTTGATTGGCTGTCTGGTGTTCATCTGCCATCTGTGTTCGTGTCATCTTCCGTGACCTTGAGTTCCATCCTGAAAGGAATGAATCAAACAATACAGTATAAACTTATTGATGGAATGAAATAACAGTTATTTAGATTCTAATATTTACTCTTAAAGTTGCCACTACTCAATTTAACCTTCTTGAAAAGATATTACCATGGATAATACAATTCTCTTCATCTCCAAAATATTTCTTCATTCTGCTACAATCTACTTGTGACATGAGGTTGTCATTACTTGTCGTGCGCTTAGTACTGACAAAAGAACTTTTTGATAACTTACTGTAGTATACTTTCCATTGCAGATGGGAATAAATACTGGGCAACAAAATTTAATGACCATTCTCAGTAATTATACAATTCCAAAAACTTCACTTACTTCTTCCACTTCTTGATTGGCTGTCTGGTGTTCATCTGCCATCTGTGTTCGTGTCATCTTCCGTGACCTTGAGTTCCATCCTGAAAGGAAGGAATCAAACAATACAGTATAAACTTATTGATGTAATGAAATAACAGTTATTTAGATTCTAATATTTACTCTTAAAGTTGCCACTACTCAATTTAACCTTTTTGAAAAGATATTACCATGGATAATACAATTCTGTTCATCTCCAAAATATTTCTTCATTCTGCTACAATCTACTTGTGACATGAGGTTGTCATTACTTGTCGTGCGCTTAGTACTGACAAAAGAACTTTTTGATAACTTATACTTTCCATTGCAGATGGGAATAAATACTGGGCAACAAAATTTAATGACCATTCTCAGTAATTATACAATTCCAAAAACTTCACTTACTTCTTCCACTTCTTGATTGGCTGTCTGGTGTTCATCTGCCATCTGTGTTCGTGTCATCTTCCGTGACCTTGAGTTCCATCCTGAAAGGAATGAATCAAACAAAACAGTATAAACTTATTGATGGAATGAAATAACAGTATTCTAATATTTACTCTTACAAGTTGCCACTACTCACTTTAACCTTTTTAAAAAGATATTACCACGGATAATACAATTCTGTTCATCTCCAAAATATTTCTTCATTCTGCTACAATCTACTTGTGACATAAGGTTGTCATTACTTGTCGTGTGCTTAGTACTGACAAAAGAACTTTTTGATAACTTATACTTTCCATTGCAGATGGGAAGAAATATTGGGCAACAAAATTTAATGACCATTCTCAGTAATTATACAATTACAAAATCTTCACTTACTTCTTCCACTCCTTGATTGGCTGTCTGGTGTTCATCTGCCATCTGTGTTCGTGTCATCTTCCGTGACCTTGAGTTCCATCCTGAAAGGAATGAATCAAACAATACAGTATAAACTTATTGATGGAATGAAATAACAGTATTCTAATATTTACTCTTACAAGTTGCCACTACTCACTTTAACCGTTTTGAAAAGATATTACCACGGATAATACAATTCTGTTCATCTCCAAAATATGTCTTCATTCTGCTACAATCTACTTGTGACATAAGGTTGTCATTACTTGTCGTGTGCTTAGTACTGACAAAAGAACTTTTTGATAACTTATACTTTCCATTGCAGATGGGAAGAAATATTGGGCAACAAAATTTAATGACCATTCTCAGTAATTATACAATTACAAAATCTTCACTTACTTCTTCCACTCCTTGATTGGCTGTCTGGTGTTCATCTGCCATCTGTGTTCGTGTCATCTTCCGTGACCTTGAGTTCCATCCTGAAAGGAATGAATCAAACAATACAGTATAAACTTATTGATGGAATGAAATAACAGTATTCTAATATTTACTCTTACAAGTTGCCACTACTCACTTTAACCTTTTTGAAAAGATATTACCACGGATAATACAATTCTGTTCATCTCCAAAATATGTCTTCATTCTGCTACAATCTACTTGTGACATAAGGTTGTCATTACTTGTCGTGTGCTTAGTACTGACAAAAGAACTTTTACATAACTTATACTTTCCATTGCAGATGGGAAGAAATATTGGGCAACAAAATGTAATGACCATTCTCAGTAATTATACAATTCCAAAATCTTCACTTACTTCTTCCACTTCTTGATTGGCTGTCTGGTGTTCATCTGCCATCTGTGTTCGTGTCATCTTCCGTGACCTTGAGTTCCATCCTGAAAGGAATGAATCAAACAATACAGTATAAACTTATTGATGGAATAAAATAACAGTTATTTAGATTCTAATATTTACTCTTAAAGTTGCCACTACTCAATTTAACCTTTTTGAAAAGATATTACCACGGATAATATAATTCTGTTCATCTCCAATATTTCTTCATTCTGCTACAATCTACTTGTCACATAAGGTTGTCATTACTTGTCGTGTGCTTAGTACTGACAAAAGAACTTTTTGATAACTTATACTTTCCATTGCAGATGGGAAGAAATATTGGGCAACAAAATGTAATGACCATTCTCAGTAATTATACAATTCCAAAATCTTCACTTACTTCTTCCACTTCTTGATTGGCTGTCTGGTGTTCATCTGCCATCTGTATTCGTGTCATCTTCCGTGACCTTGAGTTCCATCCTGAAAGGAATGAATCAAACAATACAGTATAAACTTATTGATGGAATGAAATAAGTTATTTAGATTCTAATATTTACTCTTAAAGTTGCCACTACTCAATTTAACCTTTTTGAAAAGATATTACCACGGATAATGCAATTCTGTTCATCTCCAATATTTCTTCATTCTGCTACAATCTACTTGTCACATAAGGTTGTCATTACTTGTCGTGTGCTTAGTACTGACAAAAGAACTTTTTGATAACTTATACTTTCCATTGCAGATGGGAATAAATACTGGGCAACAAAATTTAATGACCATTCTCAGTAATTATACAATTCCAAAATCTTCACTCACTTCTTCCACTTCTTGATTGGCTGTCTGGTGTTCATCTGCCATCTGTGTTCGTGTCATCTTCCGTGACCTTGAGTTCCATCCTGAAAGGAATGAATCAAACAATACAGTATAAACTTATTGATGGAATGAAATAACAGTATTCTAATATTTACTCTTACAAGTTGCCACTACTCACTTTAACCGTTTTGAAAAGATATTACCACGGATAATACAATTCTGTTCATCTCCAAAATATGTCTTCATTCTGCTACAATCTACTTGTGACATAAGGTTGTCATTACTTGTCGTGTGCTTAGTACTGACAAAAGAACTTTTTGATAACTTATACTTTCCATTGCAGATGGGAAGAAATATTGGGCAACAAAATTTAATGACCATTCTCAGTAATTATACAATTACAAAATCTTCACTTACTTCTTCCACTCCTTGATTGGCTGTCTGGTGTTCATCTGCCATCTGTGTTCGTGTCATCTTCCGTGACCTTGAGTTCCATCCTGAAAGGAATGAATCAAACAATACAGTATAAACTTATTGATGGAATGAAATAACAGTATTCTAATATTTACTCTTACAAGTTGCCACTACTCACTTTAACCTTTTTGAAAAGATATTACCACGGATAATACAATTCTGTTCATCTCCAAAATATGTCTTCATTCTGCTACAATCTACTTGTGACATAAGGTTGTCATTACTTGTCGTGTGCTTAGTACTGACAAAAGAACTTTTACATAACTTATACTTTCCATTGCAGATGGGAAGAAATATTGGGCAACAAAATGTAATGACCATTCTCAGTAATTATACAATTCCAAAATCTTCACTTACTTCTTCCACTTCTTGATTGGCTGTCTGGTGTTCATCTGCCATCTGTGTTCGTGTCATCTTCCGTGACCTTGAGTTCCATCCTGAAAGGAATGAATCAAACAATACAGTATAAACTTATTGATGGAATGAAATAACAGTATTCTAATATTTACTCTTACAAGTTGCCACTACTCACTTTAACCTTTTTGAAAAGATATTACCACGGATAATATAATTCTGTTCATCTCCAATATTTCTTCATTCTGCTACAATCTACTTGTCACATAAGGTTGTCATTACTTGTCGTGTGCTTAGTACTGACAAAAGAACTTTTTGATAACTTATACTTTCCATTGCAGATGGGAAGAAATATTGGGCAACAAAATGTAATGACCATTCTCAGTAATTATACAATTCCAAAATCTTCACTTACTTCTTCCACTTCTTGATTGGCTGTCTGGTGTTCATCTGCCATCTGTTTTCGTGTCATCTTCCGTGACCTTGAGTTCCATCCTGAAAGGAATGAATCAAACAATACAGTATAAACTTATTGATGGAATGAAATAAGTTATTTAGATTCTAATATTTACTCTTAAAGTTGCCACTACTCAATTTAACCTTTTTAAAAATATATTACCATGGATAATACAATTCTGTTCATCTCCAAAATATTTCTTCATTCTGCTACAATCTACTTGTGACATAAGGTTGTCATTACTTGTCGTGTGCTTAGTACTGACAAAAGAACTTTTTGATAACTTATATTTTCCATTGCAGATGGGAAGAAATATTGGGCAACAAAATTTAATGACCATTCTCAGTAATTATACAATTCCAAAATCTTCACTCACTTCTTCCACTTCTTGATTGGCTGTCTGGTGTTCATCTGCCATCTCTGTTCGTGTCATCTTCCGTGACCTTGAGTTCCATCCTGAAAGGAATGAATCAAACAATACAGTATAAACTTATTGATGCAATGGAATAACAATTATTTAGATGCTAATATTTACTCTTAAAGTTGCCACTACTCAATTTAACCTTTTTAAAAATATATTACCATGGATAATACAATTCTGTTCATCTCCAAAATATTTCTTCATTCTGCTACAATCTACTTGTGACATAAGGTTGTCATTACTTGTCGTGTGATTAGTACTGACAAAAGAACTTTTAGATAACTTATACTTTCCATTGCAGATGGGAATAAATACTGGGCAACAAAATTTAATGAACATTCTCAGTAATTACACAATTCCAAAATCTTCACTTACTTCTTCCACTTCTTGATTGGCTGTCTGGTGTTCATCTGCCATCTGTGTTCGTGTCATCTTCCGTGACCTTGAGTTCCATCCTGAAAGGAATGAATCAAACAAAACAGTATAAACTTATTGATGGAATGAAATAAGTTATTTAGATTCTAATATTTACTCTTAAAGTTGCCACTACTCAATTTAACCTCTTTGAAAAGATATTACCACGGATAATATAATTCTGTTCAACTCCAAAATATTTCTTTATTCTGCTACAATCTACTTGTGACATAAGGTTGTCATTACTTGTCGTGTGCTTAGTACTGACAAAAGAACTTTTTGATAACTTATACTTTCCATTGCAGATGGGAAGAAATATTGGGCAACAAAATTTAATGACCATTCTCAGTAATTATACAATTCCAAAATCTTCACTTACTTCTTCCACTTCTTGATTGGCTGTCTGGTGTTCATCTGCCATCTGTGTTCGAGTCATCTTCCGTGACCTTGAGTTCCATCCTGAAAGGAATGAATCAAACAATACAGTATAAACTTATTGATGGAATGAAATAACAGTTATTTAGATTCTAATATTTACTCTTAAAGTTGCCACTACTCAATTTAACCTTTTTGAAAAGATGTTAACATGGATAATACAATTCTGTTCATCTCTAAAATATTTCTTTATTCTGCTACAATCTACTTGTGACATAAGGTTGTCATTACTTGTTGTGTGCTTAGTGCTGACAAAAGAACTTTTTGATAACTTATACTTTCCATTGCAGATGGGAATAAATACTGGGCAACAAAATTTAATGACCATTCTCAGTAATTATACAATTCCAAAATCTTCACTTACTTCTTCCACTTCTTGATTGGCTGTCTGGTGTTCATCTGCCATCTGTGTTCGAGTCATCTTCCGTGACCTTGAGTTCCATCCTGAAAGGAATGAATCAAACAATACAGTATAAACTTATTGATGGAATGAAATAACAGTATTCTAATATTTACTCTTACAAGTTGCCACTACTCACTTTAACCTTTTTGAAAAGATATTACCACGGATAATACAATTCTGTTCATCTCCAAAATATTTCTTCATTCTGCTACAATCTACTTGTGACATAAGGTTATCATTACTTATCGTGTGCTTAGTACTGACAAAAGAACTTTTTGATAACTTATACTTTCCATTGCAGATGGGAATAAAGACTGGGCAACAAAATTTAATAACCATTCTCAGTAATTATACAATTCCAAAATCTTCACTCACTTCTTCCACTTCTTGATTGGCTGTCTGGTGTTCATCTGCCATCTGTTTTCGTGTCATCTTCCGTGACCTTGAGTTCCATCCTGAAAGGAATGAATCAAACAATACAGTATAAACTTATTGATGGAATGGAATAACAATTATTTAGATGCTAATATTTACTCTTAAAGTTGCCACTACTCAATTTAACCTTTTTAAAAAGATATTACCATGGATAATACAATTCTGTTCATCTCCAAAATATTTCTTCATTCTGCTACAATCTACTTGTGACATAAGGTTGTCATTACTTGTCGTGTGCTTAGTACTGACAAAAGAACTTTTTGATAACTTATATTTTCCATTGCAGATGGGAAGAAATATTGGGCAACAAAATTTAATGACCATTCTCAGTAATTATACAATTCCAAAATCTTCACTTACTTCTTTCACTTCTTGATTGGCTGTCTGGTGTTCATCTGCCATCTCTGTTCGTGTCATCTTCCGTGACCTTGAGTTCCATCCTGAAAGGAATGAATCAAACAATACAGTATAAACTTATTGATGGAATGGAATAACAATTATTTAGATGCTAATATTTACTCTTAAAGTTGCCACTACTCAATTTAACCTTTTTGAAAAGATATTACCATGGATAATACAATTCTGTTCATCTCCAAAATATTTCCTCATTCTGCTACAATCTACTTGTGACAAAAGGTTGTCATTACTTGTCGTGTGCTTAGTACTGACAAAAGAACTTTTTGATAACTTATACTTTCCATTGCAGATGGGAATAAATACTGGGCAACAAAATTTAATGACCATTCTCAGTAATTATACAATTCCAAAATCTTCACTTACTTCTTCCACTTCTTGATTGGCTGTCTGGTGTTCATCTGCCATCTCTGTTCGTGTCATCTTCCGTGACCTTGAGTTCCATCCTGAAAGGAATGAATCAAACAATACAGTATAAACATATTGATGGAATGTAATAACAGTTATTTAGATTCTAATATTTACTCTTAAAGTTGCCACTACTCAATTTAACCTTTTTGAAAAGATATTACCACGGATAATGCAATTCTGTTCATCTCCAATATTTCTTCATTCTGCTACAATCTACTTGTGACATAAGGTTGTCATTACTTGTCGTGTGCTTAGTACTGACAAAAGAACTTTTTGATAACTTATACTTTCCATTGCAGATGGGAATAAATACTGGGCAACAAAATGTAATGACCATTCTCAGTAATTATACAATTCCAAAATCTTCACTTACTTCTTCCACTTCTTGATTAGCTGTCTGGTGTTCATCTGCCATCTGTGTTCGAGTCATCTTCCGTGACCTTGAGTTCCATCCTGAAAGGAATGAATCAAACAATACAGTATAAACTTATTGATGGAATGAAATAACAGTATTCTAATATTTACTCTTAAAGTTGCCACTACTCAATTTAACCTCTTTGAAAAGATATTACCACGGATAATATAATTCTGTTCAACTCCAAAATATTTCTTTATTCTGCTACAATCTACTTGTGACATAAGGTTGTCATTACTTGTCGTGTGCTTAGTACTGACAAAAGAACTTTTTGATAACTTATACTTTCCATTGCAGATGGGAAGAAATATTGGGCAACAAAATTTAATGACCATTCTCAGTAATTATACAATTCCAAAATCTTCACTTACTTCTTCCACTTCTTGATTGGCTGTCTGGTGTTCATCTGCCATCTGTGTTCGAGTCATCTTCCGTGACCTTGAGTTCCATCCTGAAAGGAATGAATCAAACAATACAGTATAAACTTATTGATGGAATGAAATAACAGTATTCTAATATTTACTCTTACAAGTTGCCACTACTCACTTTAACCTTTTTGAAAAGATATTACCACGGATAATACAATTCTGTTCATCTCCAAAATATTTCTTCATTCTGCTACAATCTACTTGTGACATAAGGTTATCATTACTTATCGTGTGCTTAGTACTGACAAAAGAACTTTTTGATAACTTATACTTTCCATTGCAGATGGGAATAAATACTGGGCAACAAAATTTAATAACCATTCTCAGTAATTATACAATTCCAAAATCTTCACTCACTTCTTCCACTTCTTGATTGGCTGTCTGGTGTTCATCTGCCATCTGTTTTCGTGTCATCTTCCGTGACCTTGAGTTCCATCCTGAAAGGAATGAATCAAACAATACAGTATAAACTTATTGATGGAATGGAATAACAATTATTTAGATGCTAATATTTACTCTTAAAGTTGCCACTACTCAATTTAACCTTTTTAAAAAGATATTACCATGGATAATACAATTCTGTTCATCTCCAAAATATTTCTTCATTCTGCTACAATCTACTTGTGACATAAGGTTGTCATTACTTGTCGTGTGCTTAGTACTGACAAAAGAACTTTTTGATAACTTATATTTTCCATTGCAGATGGGAAGAAATATTGGGCAACAAAATTTAATGACCATTCTCAGTAATTATACAATTCCAAAATCTTCACTTACTTCTTTCACTTCTTGATTGGCTGTCTGGTGTTCATCTGCCATCTGTGTTCGTGTCATCTTCCGTGACCTTGAGTTCCATCCTGAAAGGAATGAATCAAACAATACAGTATAAACTTATTGATGGAATGGAATAACAATTATTTAGATGCTAATATTTACTCTTAAAGTTGCCACTACTCAATTTAACCTTTTTGAAAAGATATTACCATGGATAATACAATTCTGTTCATCTCCAAAATATTTCCTCATTCTGCTACAATCTACTTGTGACAAAAGGTTGTCATTACTTGTCGTGTGCTTAGTACTGACAAAAGAACTTTTTGATAACTTATACTTTCCATTGCAGATGGGAATAAATACTGGGCAACAAAATTTAATGACCATTCTCAGTAATTATACAATTCCAAAATCTTCACTTACTTCTTCCACTTCTTGATTGGCTGTCTGGTGTTCATCTGCCATCTCTGTTCGTGTCATCTTCCGTGACCTTGAGTTCCATCCTGAAAGGAATGAATCAAACAATACAGTATAAACATATTGATGGAATGTAATAACAGTTATTTAGATTCTAATATTTACTCTTAAAGTTGCCACTACTCAATTTAACCTTTTTGAAAAGATATTACCACGGATAATGCAATTCTGTTCATCTCCAATATTTCTTCATTCTGCTACAATCTACTTGTGACATAAGGTTGTCATTACTTGTCGTGTGCTTAGTACTGACAAAAGAACTTTTTGATAACTTATACTTTCCATTGCAGATGGGAATAAATACTGGGCAACAAAATGTAATGACCATTCTCAGTAATTATACAATTCCAAAATCTTCACTTACTTCTTCCACTTCTTGATTGGCTGTCTGGTGTTCATCTGCCATCTGTGTTCGAGTCATCTTCCGTGACCTTGAGTTCCATCCTGAAAGGAATGAATCAAACAATACAGTATAAACTTATTGATGGAATGAAATAACAGTATTCTAATATTTACTCTTACAAGTTGCCACTACTCACTTTAACCTTTTTGAAAAGATATTACCACGGATAATACAATTCTGTTCATCTCCAAAATATTTCTTCATTCTGCTACAATCTACTTGTGACATAAGGTTGTCATTACTTATCGTGTGCTTAGTACTGACAAAAGAACTTTTTGATAACTTATACTTTCCATTGCAGATGGGAATAAATATTGGGCAACAAACTTTAATGACCATTCTCAGTAATTATACAATTCCAAAATCTTCACTTACTTCTTCCACTTCGTGATTGGCTGTCTGGTGTTCATCTGCCATCTGTGTTCGTGTCATCTTCCGTGACCTTGAGTTCCATCCTGAAAGGAATGAATCAAACAATACAGTATAAACTTATTGATGGAATGGAATAACAATTATTTAGATGCTAATATTTACTCTTAAAGTTGCCACTACTCAATTTAACCTTTTTAAAAAGATATTACCATGGATAATACTATTCTGTTCATCTCCAAAATATTTCTTCATTCTGCTACAATCTACTTGTGACATAAGGTTGTCATTACTTGTCGTGTGCTTAGTACTGACAAAAGAACTTTTTGATAACTTATACTTTCCATTGCAGATGGGAAGAAATATTGGGCAACAAAATTTAATGACCATTCTCAGTAATTATACAATTCCAAAATCTTCACTTACTTCTTTCACTTCTTGATTGGCTGTCTGGTGTTCATCTGCTATCTCTGTTCGTGTCATCTTCCGTGACCTTGAGTTCCATCCTGAAAGGAATGAATCAAACAATACAGTATAAACTTATTGATGGAATGAAATAACAGTTATTTAGATTCTAATATTTACTCTTAAAGTTGCCACTACTCAATTTAACCTTTTTGAAAAGATATTACCATGGATAATACAATTCTGTTCATCTCCAAAATATTTCTTCATTCTGCTACAATCTACTTGTGACATAAGGTTGTCATTACTTGTCGTGTGCTTAGTACTGACAAAAGAACTTTTTGATAACTTATACTTTCCATTGCAGATGGGAATAAATACTGGGCAACAAAATTTAATGACCATTCTCAGTAATTATACAATTCCAAAATCTTCACTTACTTCTTCCACTTCTTGATTGGCTGTCTGGTGTTCATCTGCCATCTGTGTTCGTGTCATCTTCTGTGACCTTGAGTTCCATTCTGAAAGGAATGAATCAAACAAAACAGTATAAACTTATTAATGGAATGAAATAACAGTATTCTAATATTTACTCTTACAAGTTGCCACTACTCACATTAACCTTTTTGAAAAGATATTACCACGGATAATACAATTCTGTTCATCTACAAAATATGTCTTCATTCTGCTACAATCTACTTGTGACATAAGGTTGTCATTACTTGTCGTGTGCTTAGTACTGACAAAAGAACTTTTTGATAACTTATACTTTCCATTGCAGATGGGAAGAAATATTGGGCAACAAAATTTAATGACCATTCTCAGTAATTATACAATTCCAAAATCTTCACTTACTTCTTCCACTCCTTGATTGGCTGTCTGGTGTTCATCTGCCATCTGTGTTCGTGTCATCTTCCGTGACCTTGAGTTCCATCCTGAAAGGAATGAATCAAACAATACAGTATAAACTTATTGATGGAGTGAAATAACAGTATTCTAATATTTACTCTTACAAGTTGCCACTACTCACTTTAACCTTTTTGAAAAGATATTACCACGGATAATACAATTCTGTTCATCTCCAAAATATGTCTTCATTCTGCTACAATCTACTTGTGACATAAGGTTGTCATTACTTGTCGTGTGCTTAGTACTGACAAAAGAACTTTTACATAACTTATACTTTCCATTGCAGATGGGAAGAAATATTGGGCAACAAAATGTAATGACCATTCTCAGTAATTATACAATTCCAAAATTTTCACTTACTTCTATCACTTCTTGATTGGCTGTCTGGTGTTCATCTGCCATCTGTGTTCGTGTCATCTTCCGTGACCTTGAGTTCCATCCTGAAAGGAATGAATCAAACAATACAGTATAAACTTATTGATGGAATGAAATAACAGTTATTTAGATTCTAATATTTACTCTTAAAGTTGCCACTACTCAATTTAACCTTTTTAAAAAGATATTACCATGGATAATACAATTCTGTTCATCTCCAAAATATTTCTTCATTCTGCTACAATCTACTTGTGACATAAGGTTGTCATTACTTGTCGTGTGCTTAGTACTGACAAAAGAACTTTTTGATAACTTATACTTTCCATTGCAGATGGGAAGAAATATTGGGCAACAAAATTTAATGACCATTCTCAGTAATTATACAATTCCAAAATCTTCACTTACTTCTTCCACTTCTTGATTGGCTGTCTGGTGTTCATCTGCCATCTGTGTTCGTGTCATCTTCCGTGACCTTGAGTTCCATCCTGAAAGGAATGAATCAAACAATACAGTATAAACTTATTGATGGGATGAAATAACAGTTATTTAGATTCTAATATTTACTCCTAAAGTTGCCACTCCTCAATTTAACCTTTTTGAAAAGATATTACCATGGATAATACAATTCTGTTCATCTCCAAAATATTTCTTCATTCTGCTACAATCTACTTGTGACATAAGGTTGTCATTATTTGTCGTGTGCTTAGTACTGAAAAAAGAACTTTTTGATAACTTATACTTTCCATTGCAGATGGGAATAAATACTGGGCAACAAAATTTAATGACCATTCTCAGTAATTATACAATTCCAAAATCTTCACTTACTTCTTCCACTTCTTGATTGGCTGTCTGGTGTTCATCTGCCATCTGTGTTCGTGTCATCTTCCGTGACCTTGAGTTCCATCCTGAAAGGAATGAATCAAACAATACAGTATAAACCTATTGCTGGAATGAAATAACAGTTATTTAGATTCTAATATTTACTCTTAAAGTTGCCACTACTCACTTTAACCTTTTTGAAAAGATATTACCACGGATAATACAATTCTGTTCATCTCCAAAATATTTCTTCATTCTGCTACAATCTACTTGTGACATAAGGTTATCATTAATTATCGTGTGCTTAGTACTGACAAAAGAACTTTTTGATAACTTATACTTTCCATTGCAGATGGGAATAAATACTGGGCAACAAAATTTAATGACCATTCTCAGTAATTATACAATTCCAAAATCTTCACTCACTTCTTCCACTTCTTGATTGGCTGTCTGGTGTTCATCTGCCATCTGTTTTCGTGTCATCTTCCGTGACCTTGAGTTCCATCCTGAAAGGAATGAATCAAACAATACAGTATAAACTTATTGATGGAATGGAATAACAATTATTTAGATGCTAATATTTACTCTTAAAGTTGCCACTACTCAATTTAACCTTTTTAAAAAGATATTACCATGGATAATACAATTCTGTTCATCTCCAAAATATTTCTTCATTCTGCTACAATCTACTTGTGACATAAGGTTGTCATTACTTGTCGTGTACTTAGTACTGACAAAAAAAACTTTTTGATAACTTATACTTTCCATTGCAGATGGGAAGAAATATTGGGCAACAAAATTTAATGACCATTCTCAGTAATTATACAATTCCAAAATCTTCACTTACTTCTTTCACTTCTTGATTGGCTGTCTGGTGTTCATCTGCCATCTCTGTTCGTGTCATCTTCCGTGACCTTGAGTTCCATCCTGAAAGGAATGAATCAAACAATACAGTATAAACTTATTGATGGAATGACATAACAGTTATTTAGATTCTAATATTTACTCTTAAAGTTGCCACTACTCAATTTAACCTTTTTGAAAAGATATTACCATGGATAATACAATTCTGTTCATCTCCAAAATATTTCTTCATTCTGCTACAATCTACTTGTGACATAAGGTTGTCATTACTTGTCGTGTGCTTAGTACTGACAAAAGAACTTTTTGATAACTTATACATTCCATTGCAGATGGGAATAAATATTGGGCAACAAAATGTTATGACCATTCTCAGTAATTATACAATTCCAAAATCTTCACTTACTTCTTCCACTTCTTGATTGGCTGTCTGGTGTTCATCTGCCATCTGTGTTCGTGTCATCTTCCGTGACCTTGAGTTCCATCCTGAAAAGAATGAATCAAACAATACAGTATAAACTTATTGATGGAATGAAATAACGGTATTCTAATATTTACTCTTACAAGTTGCCACTACTCACTTTAACCTTTTTGAAAAGATATTACCACGGATAATACAATTCTGTTCATCTCCAAAATATTTCTTCATTCTGCTACAGTCTACTTGTGACATAAGGTTGTCATTACTTATTGTGTGATTAGTACTGACAAAAGAACTTTTTGATAACTTATACTTTCCATTGCAGATGGGAATAAATACTGGGCAACAAAATTTAATGACCATTCTCAGTAATTATACAATTCCAAAATCTTCACTTACTTCTTCCACTTCTTGATTGGCTGTCTGGTGTTCATCTGCCATCTGTGTTCGTGTCATCTTCTGTGACCTTGAGTTCCATTCTGAAAGGAATGAATCAAACAAAACAGTATAAACTTATTAATGGAATGAAATAACAGTATTCTAATATTTACTCTTACAAGTTGCCACTACTCACATTAACCTTTTTGAAAAGATATTACCACGGATAATACAATTCTGTTCATCTCCAAAATATGTCTTCATTCTGCTACAATCTACTTGTGACATAAGGTTGTCATTACTTGTCGTGTGCTTAGTACTGACAAAAGAACTTTTTGATAACTTATACTTTCCATTGCAGATGGGAAGAAATATTGGGCAACAAAATTTAATGACCATTCTCAGTAATTATACAATTCCAAAATCTTCACTTACTTCTTCCACTCCTTGATTGGCTGTCTGGTGTTCATCTGCCATCTGTGTTCGTGTCATCTTCCGTGACCTTGAGTTCCATCCTGAAAGGAATGAATCAAACAATACAGTATAAACTTATTGATGGAGTGAAATAACAGTATTCTAATATTTACTCTTACAAGTTGCCACTACTCACTTTAACCTTTTTGAAAAGATATTACCACGGATAATACAATTCTGTTCATCCCCAAAATATGTCTTCATTCTGCTACAATCTACTTGTGACATAAGGTTGTCATTACTTGTCGTGTGCTTAGTACTGACAAAAGAACTTTTACATAACTTATACTTTCCATTGCAGATGGGAAGAAATATTGGGCAACAAAATGTAATGACCATTCTCAGTAATTATACAATTCCAAAATCTTCACTTACTTCTTCCACTTCTTGATTGGCTGTCTGGTGTTCATCTGCCATCTGTGTTCGTGTCATCTTCCGTGACCTTGAGTTCCATCCTGAAAGAAATTAATCAAACAATACAGTATAAACTTACTGATGGAATGAAATAACAGTTATTTAGATTCTAATATTTACTCTTAAAGTTGCCACTACTCAATTTAACCTTTTTAAAAAGATATTACCATGGATAATACAATTCTGTTCATCTCCAAAATATTTCTTCATTCTGCTACAATCTACTTGTGACATAAGGTTGTCATTACTTGTCGTGTGCTTAGTACTGACAAAAGAACTTTTTGATAACTTATACTTTCCATTGCAGATGGGAAGAAATATTGGGCAACAAAATTTAATGACCATTCTCAGTAATTATACAATTCCAAAATCTTCACTTACTTCTTCCACTTCTTGATTGGCTGTCTGGTGTTCATCTGCCATCTGTGTTCGTGTCATCTTCCGTGACCTTGAGTTCCATCCTGAAAGGAATGAATCAAACAATACAGTATAAACTTACTGATGGAATGAAATAACAGTTATTTAGATTCTAATATTTACTCTTAAAGTTGCCACTCCTCAATTTAACCTTTTTGAAAAGATATTACCATGGATAATACAATTCTGTTCATCTCCAAAATATTTCTTCATTCTGCTACAATCTACTTGTGACATAAGGTTGTCATTATTTGTCGTGTGCTTAGTACTGAAAAAAAGAACTTTTTGATAACTTATACTTTCCATTGCAGATGGGAATAAATACTGGGCAACAAAATTTAATGACCATTCTCAGTAATTATACAATTCCAAAATCTTCACTTACTTCTTCCACTTCTTGATTGGCTGTCTGGTGTTCATCTGCCATCTGTGTTCGTGTCATCTTCCGTGACCTTGAGTTCCATCCTGAAAGGAATGAATCAAACAATACAGTATAAACTTATTGATGGGATGAAATAACAGTTATTTAGATTCTAATATTTACTCCTAAAGTTGCCACTCCTCAATTTAACCTTTTTGAAAAGATATTACCATGGATAATACAATTCTGTTCATCTCCAAAATATTTCTTCATTCTGCTACAATCTACTTGTGACATAAGGTTGTCATTACTTGTCGTGTGCTTAGTACTGACAAAAGAACTTTTTGATAACTTATACTTTCCATTGCAGATGGGAATAAATACTGGGCAACAAAATTTAATGACCATTCTCAGTAATTATACAATTCCAAAATCTTCACTTACTTCTTCCACTTCTTGATTGGCTGTCTGGTGTTCATCTGCCATCTGTGTTCGTGTCATCTTCCGTGACCTTGAGTTCCATCCTGAAAGGAATGAATCAAACAATACAGTATAAACTTATTGATGGGATGAAATAACAGTTATTTAGATTCTAATATTTACTCTTAAAGTTGCCACTACTCAATTTAACCTCTTTGAAAAGATATTACCACGGATAATACAATTCTGTTCATCTCCAAAATATTTCTTCATTCTGCTACAATCTACTTGTGACATAAGGTTGTCATTACTTGTCGTGTGCTTAGTACTGACAAAAGAACTTTTTGATAACTTACACTTTCCATTGCAGATGGGAAGAAATACTGGGCAACAAAATTTAATGACCATTCTCAGTAATTATACAATTCCAAAATCTTCACTTACTTCTTTCACTTCTTGATTGGCTGTCTGGTGTTCATCTGCCATCTGTGTTCGTGTCATCTTCCGTGACCTTGAGTTCCATCCTGAAAGGAATGAATCAAACAATACAGTATAAACCTATTGCTGGAATGAAATAACAGTTATTTAGATTCTAATATTTACTCTTAAAGTTGTCACTACTCAATTTAACCTTTTTGAAAAGATATTACCACGGATAATACAATTCTGTTCATCTCCAATATTTCTTCATTCTGCTACAATCTACTTGTGACATAAGGTTGTCATTACTTGTCGTGTGCTTAGTACTGACAAAAGAACTTTTTGATAACTTATACTTTCCATTGCAGATGGGAATAAATACTGGGCAACAAAATTTAATGACCATTCTCAGTAATTATACAATTCCAAAATCTTCACTTACTTCTTCCACTTCTTGATTGGCTGTCTGGTGTTCATCTGCCATCTGTGTTCGTGTCATCTTCCGTGACCTTGAGTTCCATCCTGAAAGGAATGAATCAAACAAAACAGTATAAACTTATTGATGGAATGAAATAACAGTATTCTAATATTTACTCTTAAAGTTGTCACTACTCAATTTAACCTTTTTGAAAAGATATTACCACGGATAATACAATTCTGTTCATCTCCAATATTTCTTCATTCTGCTACAATCTACTTGTGACATAAGGTTGTCATTACTTTTCGTGTGGTTAGTACTGACAAAAGAACTTTTAGATAACTTATACTTTCCATTGCAGATGGGAAGAAATATTGGGCAACAAAATTTAATGACCATTCTCAGTAATTATACAATTCCAAAATCTTCACTTACTTCTTCCACTTCTTGATTGACTGTCTGGTGTTCATCTGCCATCTGTGTTCGTGTCATCTTCCGTGACCTTGAGTTCCATCCTGAAAGGAATGAATCAAACAATACAGTATAAACTTATTGATGGGATGAAATAACAGTTATTTAGATTCTAATATTTACTCTTAAAGTTGCCACTACTCAATTTAACCTCTTTGAAAAGATATTACCACGGATAATATAATTCTGTTCAACTCCAAAATATTTCTTTATTCTGCTACAATCTACTTGTGACATAAGGTTGTCATTAGTTGTCGTGTGCTTAGTACTGACAAAAGAACTTTTTGATAACTTATACTTTCCATTGCAGATGGGAAGAAATATTGGGCAACAAAATTTAATGACCATTCTCAGTAATTATACAATTCCAAAATCTTCACTTACTTCTTCCACTTCTTGATTGGCTGTCTGGTGTTCATCTGCCATCTCTGTTCGTGTCATCTTCCGTGACCTTGAGTTCCATCCTGAAAGGAATGAATCAAACAATACAGTATAAACTTATTGATGGAATGAAATAACAGTTATTTAGATTCTAATATTTACTCTTAAAGTTGCCACTACTTAATTTAACCTTTTTGAAAAGATATTACCATGGATAATACAATTCTGTTCATCTCCACAATATTTCTTCATTCTGCTACAATCTACTTGTGACATAAGGTTGTCATTACTTGTCGTGTGCTTAGTACTGACAAAAGAACTTTTTGATAACTTATACTTTCCATTGCAGATGGGAATAAATACTGGGCAACAAAATTTAATGACCATTCTCAGTAATTATACAATTCCAAAATCTTCACTTACTTCTTCCACTTCTTGATTGGCTGTCTGGTGTTCATCTGCCATCTGTGTTCGTGTCATCTTCCGTGACCTTGAGTTCCATCCTGAAAGGAATGAATCAAACAATACAGTATAAACTTACTGATGGAATGAAATAACAGTTATTTAGATTCTAATATTTACTCTTAAAGTTGCCACTACTCAATTTAACCTTTTTGAAAAGATATTACCATGGATAATACAATTCTGTTCATCTCCAAAATATTTCTTCATTCTGCTACAATCTACTTGTGACATAAGGTTGTCATTACTTTTCGTGTGGTTAGTACTGACAAAAGAACTTTTAGATAACTTATACTTTCCATTGCAGATGGGAAGAAATATTGGGCAACAAAATTTAATGACCATTCTCAGTAATTATACAATTCCAAAATCTTCACTTACTTCTTCCACTTCTTGATTGACTGTCTGGTGTTCATCTGCCATCTGTGTTCGTGTCATCTTCCGTGACCTTGAGTTCCATCCTGAAAGGAATGAATCAAACAATACAGTATAAGCTTATTGATGGAATGAAATAAGTTATTTAGATTCTAATATTTACTCTTAAAGTTGCCACTACTCAATTTAACCTTTTTGAAAAGATATTACCATGGATAATACAATTCTGTTCATCTCCAAAATATTTCTTCATTCTGCGACAATCTACTTGTGACATAAGGTTGTCATTACTTGTCGTGTGCTTAGTACTGACAAAAGAACTTTTTGATAACTTATACTTTCCATTGCAGATGGGAAGAAATATTGGGCAACAAAATTTAATGACCATTCTCAGTAATTATACAATTCCAAAATCTTCACTTACTTCTTCCACTTCTTGATTGACTGTCTGGTGTTCATCTGCCAATCTGTTCGTGTCATCTTCCGTGACCTTGAGTTCCATCCTGAAAGGAATGAATCAAACAATACAGTATAAACTTATTGATGGAATATAATAACAGTCATTTGGATTTTAATATCTACTCTTAAAGTTGCCACTACTCACATTGACGTTTTTGACAAAATATTACTACTTATAATAAAATTATGCTTATCTTCAAAATATTAATTCATTCAGCTACAATCTACTTGTGACATAAGGTTGTCAGTACTTGTCATGTGCTTAGTACTGACAAAAGACCCTTATAGATAACTTGTGCACGTACTACTTGATGTACACATACTACTTGATGGCTTACTGACAGGTGATTGACTGTTTCAGTTGTATTACAACATGTCTGTCTGACTGACTGACTGACTGACTGACTGGTGACTGACTGACTCCTTCTGTTGTACTACAACATTTCTGACTGACTGACACTGACTGACTAGTGACTGACAGCCTCCTTGTAATGTACATCTGTCACCTACTAATTTGATGGCTGACTGACTGGTGACTGACTGTCTGCTTCAGTTGTACTACAACATTTCTGACTGGCTGACTGAATGACTAGTGACTGACAGATTCCTTGTAATGTACATGTACTACTTGATGGCTGACTGACAGCTGACTGACTGACAGCTGACTGCTTCAGTTGTACTACAACATTTCTGACTAACTGACTACTGACTGACTGACTGACTGACTGACTGACTAACTAGTGACTGACAGACTCCTTGTAATGTACATGTACTACCTGATGGCTGAGTGACAGGTGAGTGACTGACTGCTTCAGTTGTACTACAACATTTCTGACTGACTGACTGACTGACTGACTGACTGACTGACTGACTGACTGACTAGTGACTGACAGACTCCTTGTAATGTACATGTACTACTTAATGGCTGACTGACAGGTGACTGACTGACTATTTCAGTTGTACTACAACATTTTTGACTGACTGACTAGTGACTGACAGACTCCTTTAATGTACACATACTGCTTAATGGCTGACTGACAGGTGACTGACTGACTGACTGACTGCTTCAGTTGTACTACAACATTTCTGACTGGCTGACACTGACTGAATTGTGACTGACAGACTCCTTGGAATGTACATCTACTAAATTAATGGCTGACTGACAGGTGACTGTCTGCTTCAGTTGTACTACAATATTTCTGACTGACTGACTAGTGACTGACAGACTCCTTGTAATTTACATGTCCTACTCGATGGCTGGGTGACTTCTTCAGTTGTACTGCAACATTTCTGACTGCCTGACTTAATAAATGACTGACTGGGGACTGACTGACCCCTTGTAATGTACACGTACAGCTTAATGACTTACTGACAGGTGACTGGCTGACTGCTTCAGTTGTACTACAACATTTCTGACTGACTGACTGACTGACTGACTGACTGACAGACTGACAGACTCCTTGTAATTTACATGTACTACTTGATGGCTGGGTGACTGACAGGTGACTGACTGACTGACTGCTTCAGTTGTACTACGACATTTGTGACTGACTGACTGACTGACTGACTGATTGACTGACTAGTGAATGACAGACTCCTTGTATTGTACATATACTACTTGATGTACACGTACTACTTGACGGCTTACTGACAGGTGACTGACTGACTGGCTGACTGACTGGCTGACTGACTGCTTCAGTTGTACTACAACATTTCTGTCTGACTGACTGACTGACTGACTGACTGACTAGTGACTGACAGACTCTTTGTAATGTACATGTACTACTTGGTGGCTGACTGATTTCTTCAGTTGAACTGCAACATTTCTGACTGCCTGACGTAATGAATGACTGACTGGTGACTGACTGACTCCTTGTAATGTACACGTACAGCTTAATGGCTGACTTACAGGTGACTGACTGACTGCTTCAGTTGTACTACAACATTTCTCGTCATTGTATTACTGTATTCGAGCTGGTCTTATTTTTATCATTGTATTCGAGCTGGCCTTACTTTTATAAGCTGGCTTTATAAGCTGGCCTTACTTTTATACCATTGTATTCGAGCTGGTCTTACTTTTATCGTTGCATTTTTAAATAATTTTATTGTGAAGCGGTTTTTTATTGTTTTGATGGAAGTGACTGACTGGTAACTGACTAACTACTCGTACTGTACATGTACTAGTCTCAGATTATTGGTCTCTTCTTTATCTACAAATATGTTCTGAAAGAGGATGTTACGTACCTTTAATCACCCTACAGGGAAATTTCACTGATCATTCTCCCAAACGTGAACATATGTTCTATCTACACTGTTGTACATCTCAATTATTTTGGAAATAGCTATGGATTTTTAAAACGAGTAGTGCATAACCATTCATTGTTGTCTGCATTTAGTTAAACAATGTTGGTTTAGAATTTCAAAAATAAAAGTACACACTTTCAAACTTTAGACAATAGAACTGCTCACTCCATTTTATATAGTAGTGATACATAGTTGCTTCAAAACGAGATTTCAAAAAGGTAACCTTATTATTATTACTTTAAAACTTAACATTATTTTCAATGTATGAACTTTACAAGAAAAATGAAACGTTGCCAAAAACAGTTAAAGATTTTCACATTCAAGATCTGTTGATCCATAAATTTATCGAAGTTGTCAACAAAAGATTTACTCACAGAAATGATTATAACTACATAATCAGTTAAACCATTAAAATAATGTAAATTAAAATTCAAAGCTCACGTACATATACGACTTTGTACATGTAGTATGTAAATAAGTTTAGTGAAAATGGACTATATTTTATCAGCATCATCAACATTCCAAAACACGTTTGTCATCTATTTGTAAACTCTGACAGGATTAATTACGAAAATAAGCATCAGAGACGTCACTTATGTTACGATCTGTCAAAGTACATTATCTGTCAATGTCATATATCATGATCATGATCAGAAATCCTGTCATTTGTGCGATTTGTTATTCAAATTATACAATTAAATGAAAATTCCTACACTCTGAAGTGTTGCAAGTCAACCTACCAAACTTAGTTCGACCACACTTTGGAAAACCAAACTTTCCGAGGGTATTTACGAGATCTACTTTATGTTTCTTGGACGACGTCATTTTGAATGCCGATCTTCGAATTTTAGGTAAGTTTCGGAAACAATCGGAAGCCAATGCCGCCGAGCTCCGTTCCATTTCTCACGTTCGGTAATGATTGACATTTGTGCTCGATTGAGTAGATCTCCCCACCCGAACGTCAACTCGGCAAAGCAAAAACCGATATTCCGAGTACGATAACATTTGAGTACGATCGATTAGATCATCTGTATTTCGTTACTAACGGAAATAGCGAGTTCATTTTTAGGGCTTTTCTTAGCAATTTGAAATTATCAAAGTACAAATCCAATTTTGCATGTAATTTGTAAATTTTTAGCTGCTGAATAGCCGACCCAATTGACTGAAAAGCCGGGCAAACTGGTCGGTGGCCAGCTTAAAATGAACACGCTGAATCACAAGTCTCAAAAAATGGCAGTCCAGGCTATTCTTTTAGTTGTATCTCTGCACATTCCAACCATTTCTTTAGTGGGCTTCAAATTCTTGATATATTTAAATTACACAAACCTCAACTTTGAACTTCCATGTATGACTTATTATAATATTAAACAAGTAGTTACCTCACTACCTTCCACATTATTGCACTCCTCCATTTTTATGATTATAGTACTAGCCAGGTTAAAGGTTAGGGGATGACATATCAAACAACAACAAAATGTGCTCACTGATCCGAAACAGATTTTTGAGGGGAGCGTTAAATAGGGGGGTCTGTAGCGGTTGTAGCGTAGTAAAAGTGATATAGCAAACCAGCTACAGATTCAGATATGAATCGGTTCTGTCGATTTGCGTTTGCGTTAGAAGAATTATAGCGTTTGATTTGGGTTAAACGTCGAAACGAAAAAAAGCACGAAAACAGACGAAAAAGCCCTCAAAATCACACAAAAAAATGCAGCTATAATGAGAACGACCTAAGACACCAATACCATTTCAAAAAATACAAAAACTATATTATATATAAGACAATTATTGACTCACTTCTGCCTTGAGATTGAAAATCACATCCATCTATCTTGGGGATGTTCCATCTGAAAGTGAATTCATCAAACAATAGTTTTTTTTTAAAAAAATACTTTTTCAATATATAGCATTCATTGATATTGTAATATCTTATTCTGCTACATACCACAGACTTGAAAGTCTCTAACTTCTAATGTTCCAATAACACTGGTAAAATCACTTTATAAGACAATTATTACTTACGTCTGCCTTGAGATTGATAATCACATCCAACTGTCTCTGGTCTTCTTGTCCAGCTCCATTATTGTGCCCACCTGGTTGGTTTTTAATTTTCCTTTGCTAAATTCTTTTTTTTTCATCGCGAACATATATAATGAGAGACTGAGATCTATGATGCAATACCATTTCAAAAAGACAATTTGACATGCATTAATGAGGAGAAATTTAAATATTAGTGAATTAATTAAAGTTATTGGTGACTAAATGTGCGAAGTGCAAGATAGAAAGTGCCGGCCATTCAATTTATTTTAGCTTCTTTTTGAACTGGTAGTGGCAAAATAGAACGCTTTCATTAATTTCGTTCACGTAACTATGAAGTCATGTTATTTTTGTCCCAAATTTTCCAACTTTTTTCAACTAATCGAGCCTGTAATTTTTGCTTCTCCTAGACAATGGAATTAGCCAAACTGTTGTCCATTGCCCACATAACCCAACCCAACACAATCCGTACAAGAGAAAAAAATAGCATGATGTCAAAAACGAAGCAAATAAAATCTATCCTAGCATGATGTCAGTTATCCCAACCAAACAGGTAGGCACAACTTTGGGCTTCCTCTTTCTTTACAAGTCGCATCTTCCATCGAGCCTCAGCAATTCACAGACAGACATTACAGATAGATGTGTAGCCATTTTGAACTTTTTGAGCTGTAGTAAGACGGATTTACAAGTATTTGAAAAGGTATTGAGAACCAATCAAAATAAAGAGCAAAAATGAACCCATCACCTGTGATTTTACATTTTGGCGGGAAACTATTGTCTCTATGTGAGGTCAGTATTAACGAGCAAGTATTACACGTAATATTGCATGACAGCCAATCAACGTCAGAATTTTACTCGGCGGGAATTTACAAGTGGTGTTAACAACATCCTTACATAACACACCTGTGGGTGCACACCATATTTTAATCAATTGTTTCTCGCGAAATGCAATTAGTCGGAAAACGGCGCATGATTTTGAAAGCGCTCTGACCGAGTCGGGATGAGTCGCCCCCGTTTGAATTACATACCTCAGTAATAAAATGGAATGTCAGAG
Source organism: Glandiceps talaboti (assembly GCF_964340395.1). Lineage (NCBI taxonomy): Eukaryota > Metazoa > Hemichordata > Enteropneusta > Spengelidae > Glandiceps > Glandiceps talaboti. Next base: position 1,798,985 of record NC_135557.1, on the reverse strand, counting down.
CCCAACAAATAAAATGAAATAGGACGACTTTACCTACAATGTGGTATAACGAACGTGTATCTATAGGAAGTTTGCGATTTTCCATCTTGTTGGCACATAATCCCCCGTGTTTGTTTGAAATACCAAGATATGATTCAGTACACTTCAAGGACAACTCATACAAATCCACGCCAGATCTAGATTCTCGCAGACTGTACTCATAGCTTGTCCAGTCTCAGACAACACTAGACAAATGCAAGTGTGTCGCACGCGTGTCTGAGGTCCAATAATTTGATCGTGTATATTGCTTGAAATTTACTTTCAGAAGAAAAACGTGTGGGTTTATCGAAATGCTTTGCCTATATTTTCACGTATACATAATGATTCACAACAGCGGCGCGATCGTCATCGTGTATGATTTTCTCCCAACTCCTCGTACTTAGCCCCGTACTAGATAGGCTTCCTTTGACCGAGTGACACGTGAAAAACAGCTCACAAAATGTAAGTTTTTTTCCGCATCCGCATATTTGTTATAAAGACGTTTCTTTTTATCGACGGTAATTACTATTTAGGTTTGTTGACAATTTTATTTCATCGCACTGTATTCGTACGCTCATACCTATGTGTTTACAGCACTTGAATTTTGACATACTTTTGATAATTGTTCCGTGTCGGTCCTTGCCAATGTTAGTAAGAATGAAGTAAAGTATATTAAAACATTATTTGACATTTGTAAATAAAATAAGATTGATAATACGAAAAGAATTATTCGGTTTTCGTGAATGTTTTCGGTCCAATCCCATTGAATGTCTGACAAGTTCATACGATGAGCATGATTTACTGGATGAATCCCTACTGCAAATGGTAACTATATAGCTTTTAGTCACACATCTACTAGACTAGTATTCATTCCGGCCCCGTGCATCGCGTCAAAAATAAAGAAATCTTAATTCGATATTAAAACAAATTCTATGTATTCATCGAATAATATTTAATACGTCAAACAAACAAGGAAGGCGTAGGATGTAAATACACATGACATACCCCTCGTCGATTGCCGTGGATGACAACTACATGTACTATCGGACATGTCATTATGTACTCACGTGCACTCTCTACTACGCGAAGCACGACTCACCTTACTCACCGTTATCGTGGTTACTAGTGTGATGTTCGAAAATGCACAGGTGAATCTTTATCTAAATCGGATATAAACTCTACGGAATAATACATTTTACAATCATCTGCCTGGGATATATGGCAAGTATTTTATTTTTTTATTTTTCCAACTTTTTTTTTGGCCGACTCTGCTGACAGACACCGGTCCCGAGCACGTCGTGCTCGTGACAGGTGTGACCTTTGACATCCAATACGACGTGTTTCGGCGTCAAATACACATTCTTATTACCTTCAAAGGTGATCGTTCAAACATTATACCAGTTCTCAAAACTGTTAATTTACGTGTGATACTATCTGTTTTTCCAACAACTGCATACATACATACGTACGTACGTACATACATACATACGTACGTACGTACGTACGTACATACATACATACGTACATACATACATACATACATACATACGTACATACATACATACATACATACATACATACATATACACTGTGTATGTATAGTGTGTTTTGTGTACGTGTATGTGTGTGTAAGTCTACGGGGAGGCATGGAAAAAAATCAAGAACTTGCAGGGGGGGGGCATCAATTTTTCCCAAGCTTTTTTAGGATGGGGGCATGAAAAAAAATACACAAGGAAAAGGGGAAATCCTCCGGGGACCCCTGGAAGTAAGATCTGGACACTCCCTTACGAATGTTAAAGTTCGCTATTCTCAAATTGCAATGTTTTCACACAAAAGCCACCTTTGACGGCTATACATCCAACATGGAAACTTCTCGTTGCCAGTAGGTCGTAGTCATCTCACACTTATTTCAAAGGTGGATGTGGACACTGTATACAGGTGAACAATGCACACTGAGTTCCGACGAAGTCCGACTCCCACCTTCTACACTAACATGAGACGTTATTCTCTCTAATTAGTTTATCATTGTCCCAATATTAATATACTCTCTCGACCAATCAAAAGATCTAACGTCTCTCGAGTCATTATAATAATAGCGCATCCAGGTGGACGTCTACACAGTTGTATGTTAATGAATTCAGAGTACAAAATAAACTACTTCGAATACATCAGTGCCAATACTCAAGCTCTACGTAACATCAGTTATTATCATTATTATTAGTCATAGAAGAATGTTGGCACATTTTAGATGCTCTTCACGCCAGTATGGATTAAAATTAAAACAGGAAAACGACAAAGTGACTGAGTCGATACTTGTGTTCTTTGTGACTCAAATGAATTTGATAATGATGAATATAGGTAGCTTGATTTACAAACTCTTGCAACCTTTCACAAACACGCTCTACCACTGTAAGAGCTGAAACAAATGAATTGGAACTGTACATTTTTTTAATCGTATTATGTTTTTGTTCATACTTAGTAGTGACTTGTATTTTGGACCTGTGGCCTTTGAATTAAAATGTTTAAAAAACCAGTGTAGTACAAGTGGGTCTTGTGTAGATACCGTTTAGAATGTACTATGCCCTTAGTGGAGTTAAGGGCTATTTTAGTCTGTTAACTGTGTTGTCGACACGCATCGTAATAACAACCTACTCTGAAGCTCATAAAATCTGCAGAGAATACAAAAGATACCCTAAAAACGATGTTGAAAGTCTCACAGGGGCTTGCAACAGATGATGATGATGATGACAACATCTATGTATGCGACGCCGGGAGTAAGAGTAAGAAGTTTGACTCAAAATAGGCACATGTTTATGCAGTATTGGAAAGGAAATGCTTTAATGATATCAAAATCCTGCAAAGAGTTGCAGTAAATTATTACGAACTCAGGCCTAGTTAGTTTTGTTTATGAAAACAAACAAACAAACAAACAAACAAACAAACAAACAAATAAATAAATAAATAAATAAATAAATAAATAAATAAATAAATAAATAAATAAATAAATAAATAAGTACTGACAAACATCAACAATAGAGTAATCACAAATCTGTATCAACAATAATGAATTTCGCAGCATCAAGAATTAGTGAGTGTATGTTTTCCTTAGATGCAAAAAAGTCACAAATTCCAAAGGTGGCGTTATTCAGTGTTTGTCATTCCGAGGAATCTTGCGTGAGTTTGAAGTACATCCCCGGAATGATAGAATGCTCAGAACAAAAAATTAAGACTACAATTTATTGTAATGGCTTACTGCAGCTACTTGTACAAGTTCTCGTGGTAGGAGTATTCGTCTGCCATGGCAGACAATCGGTCCCCCTTCGTGCATTGCCCTATAACTCGCGCCCGGCCTGGGAAGTCGCCAGCGAACAGAAGAACACTGTATATACACATGTTTTTACAACTTACAATTGTGCGACGCGTACGTGTCAAAGGTTATGTCGTCATCTTAATCGCTTTTGTATGAAGACATCTTAATCTCTGTAATATATTTTTGGTGTCTAGAAGGGAAATTGTTCAAAGCAAAATGATCGTTGAAAAAAGTTGAAAAAAAAGTTAAAAAATAAAAAGTTGAAAAAAAATGAAAAAACGGCAAGCTTTGTCAGAAATTACGTCACTTCCTTCATTTACAGCCCACATTTATATGATCATGCAAGAGAGACATCTACTGTCTACACCAATTTGAAACAGAAGGGGTCTTGATGTCACATCGTTACAGACGTACACAGAACGTATGCTTGCATGTTGTGTTAAAAGCCAAGCTATACAAGATGATCGTTACAATGCTGCGAACTATCACCGTGAAACTGAAAGTAGAAGTACCACAGACATCAATTTGGTACAATCTGAATACAAGGGTAAATTTCATTCTTTTATCATGTAAATAAACTTCTACAAAGAACGAGTTTTGGGATATCCCATATGGTAAGCCGTTCAGGCCAGAATTATAATTTTATTTTAGCTGTAGTATTTCTTTTATATTTTTCGTACTGATAAACTAATTTAACCGTTTATGTACTTTTATTCCATGTTCATATTATATCAATTGAAACAAGTTTTCATTTATTTGAGAATATTTTTATTTTTCGTCAAACCAGAATTTTTAAGGATTATATATAATTAAAAGTCAAAATGTATTTTTTATAAAAGTTTTTTATTTTTTTATTTTTTTCAACTTTTTTTTGGCCGAGTCTGCTGACAGGCGCAGGTAACAAGGGCGTCGTGCTCGTGACAGGCGTGACCTTTGACATCCATTACGACGCGTTTCGGCGTCAAATACACATTCTTAATACCTTCAAAGTTAATCGCTCAAACATTATATCAGTTCTCAAAACTGTTAATGTACGTGTGATAGTATCTGGGTTTTTTTCCAACAACCGCGACTTCAGCCGCGTACACACATGTGTACACCCCGTCACGTTAAGGTTATGACCGCTTGTATGATGTAGTACGTAGAACACGACTCATGTGCAACGGGTAAAAGTAGTTAATCTACAACAACTGAAGTTTGGCGCATCAATAACATTCATTATTGTGAAACTGGCCAGAATTGAAATTAGATGGCATGGTACACTATACTGTGAGCGTGAGCAAAATAGCTTTAGGAACAAAAACGTAATGTGAGGAAAAGTGAATGCGTATTTCCTAAGGGTCAGTTCAGGTACGAGCGCACATGTTGACGTACGACTCGACCTTTGTATTACATACGGCGTAGGCGTGTTGTTCTCAACTTTTCATGATACATGTGTGTACTCAGAACACTAAAAATATATACTACAATGTATGATAAAGTATTTATCAGCACCAAATTATCACATACAACGCAATTATGTTATAAATAATACAGTTCAACATAATCTATCTTATACTAGTGTTCTTTGGTCTCTACGCCGGTCTTCAACGGCGGATGAACAGATGGTTTATGTCGGAATGACGAAATGACGTGTACAGAAATTGTCCGATACGTCTTTAGGGAGCGCCCAGATTTTACTTCCAGGGGGCCCGGGGGATTTTCGGGGAGGGGGAGCATCAGTTTTTATCAGGAAGAATTGGGGGGGGGGGGGGGCTAAACAAAAAATTAACAATTTTCTAGGGGGGTAATGGAAAAAAATCATGATTATTTAATTCAACATAAATCAACTGCAATATTAATTCTGGCACTTCTCAAAGTAACTTGTCCGTGAGGATGTGCAAGACTTGTTTCATCACAATCACTATCAGTGTTATCATCAGTACATGAATTTTCTGAGCTATCAGTATCACAATTGTCTCCATCACTGCCTAGAACATGCATTACAGAAGTATCACTTTCAGTCTCAGTCACTATCTGTTTCATTCATGTCCATGATATTAATTTTAATTTCATTAATTTTTCCAGCCAGTTTTCTAAATCTAAATTCTGATGTTCCTACTATGTAAGTGGATACTATGTCTGATTTTTCTCTTTTTTAATTTTCACTGTTTTGGTAATTTATGCTCATTGTGGGGGGGGGGGACATGAAAAAATACACAAGGAAAAGGGGAAATCCTCCTGGGCCCCACTGGAAGTAAGATCTGGACACTCCCTTACGAATGTTAAAGTTCGCTATTCTCAATATGCACTGTTTTTCACACAAAAGTCTTTACCTTTGATAGCTATACATCCAACATGGAAACTTCTCGTTGCCAGTAGGTAGTAGTTATCTCACACTTACTTCAAAGGTGGATGTGGACATTTTATACAGGTGAACAACGCACATTGAGTTCCGACGAAGAGCATGTATACACGTGGAAAGCTGAACACCGACGCACCATTCCACGTCGACCAAGCGTCTCTGCGACCTTGCACCACCGTTGTCTGGCGAAGTCTGACTCCCACCTTCTACACTAACATAATACGTTGTTCTCTCTAATTTGTTTATCATTGTCCCAATATTAATATACTCTCTCGACCAATCAAAAGATCTAACGTCTCTCGAGTCATTATAATAATAGCGCATCCAGGTGGACGTCTACACAGTTGTATGTTAATGAATTCATTGTACTCATTATTCATGTTAATGAATAATGAGTACAAAATAAACTACTTCGAATACATCAGTGCCAATACTCAAGCTCTACGTAACATCAGTTATCATTATTATTAGTCATTGAAGAATGTTGACACATTTTAGATGCTCTTCACGCCAGTATGGATTAAAATTAAAACAGGAAAACGAATAAGTGACTGAGGCGATACTTGTGTTCTTTGTGACTCAAATGAATTTGATAATGATTATAACTTCCCATTGATTTTTTTTTGCCAATGCTAGGTTCAAGTATATTATTTTCTACAATATTTTTATTGTCCACCTTCTCATGAAAAATCTATATGAAAAGTAAATCATATATGTAGGGTAAATAAGATGTTTAGGGTAAATCAGATATCTAGGGTATATCAGATATGTATGGTAAATCCTATATCTAGGATAAATCAGATATATAGGATAAAACCTGTATATAGCGTAATTCAGATACATAGAGTAAATCCTAAATGTAGGGTAAATCCGTTACATAGAGTAAATCCTATAAGTAGGGTAAATCAGATCTGTAGAGTAAATGAGATATGTAGAGTAAATTAGATATATAGGGTAAATCCTATATGTAGGGTAAATCCTATATGTAGGGTAAATCCGTTACATAGAGTAAATCCTATAAGTAGGGTAAATCAGATCTGTAGAGTAAATGAGATATGTAGAGTAAATTAGATATATAGGGTAAATCCTATATGTAGGGTAAATCCTATATGTAGGGTAAATCCTATATGTAGGGTAAATCCTAAATATAGAGTAAATCCTATAAGTAGGGTAAATCAGATCTGTAGAGTAAATGAGATATGTAGAGTAAATTAGATATATAGGGTAAATCCTATATGTAGGGTAAATCCTATATGTAGGGTAAATCCCATATGTAGGGTAAATCCTAAATATAGAGTAAATCAGATATGTAGGGTAAATCAGATATGTAGAGTAAGTGAGATATGTAGAGTAAAATCCCATATGGAGAGTAAATCTTATATGAAGGGTAAATCAGATATGTAGGGTTTCTCCTATATGTAGAGTAAATGCCATATGTAGGGTAAATCATATATATATATATTTTAAATCCGATATGTAGAGTAAATCACATATGTGAGATAAATACTATATGTGGGGAAAATCAGATATGTAGGGTAAATCCTATACGTAGAGTAAATCCTATATAAAGGGTAAATCGGATATGTAGTGTATATCCTATATATAGAGTAAATCCTATATATAGGGTAAATCCTATATATAGGGTAAATCAGATATATAGGGTAAATCAGATGTGTAGGGTAAATCAGATGTGTAGGGTAAATCCGATATATAGGGTAATTCGGATATGTAGAGTAAATAAGGTATGAAGGCTAAGTCCTATATTAGGGTAAATCAGATATGTAGGATAAATCCTATTTGTAGTGTAAATCATACATGAAGAGTAATATTCTATATGTTGGATAAATCTAATGTGTAGAGTAAATCCAATATGTAGGGTAAATTAGATATGGAGGGTAAATCAGATATGTAGAGTAAATCCTATATGTAGGGAAAATCCTATATGTAGGGAAAATCATAAAATTAGGGGAAATTCTATATGTATGGTAAATCAGATATGTGGAGTAAGTCAGATCTGTAGGGTAAATCAGATATGTAGAGTAAATGAGATATGTAGGGTAAATCAGATGTGAAGAGTAAATCAGGTATTTAGGGTAAATCAGATATGTAGGGTAAATCAGGTATTTAGGGTAAATCCTATATACATGAAAATCCTATATATATGTTAAATCTGATATGTAGAGTAAATCACATATGTGAGATAAATACTATATGTGGGGAAAATCAGATATGTAGGGTAAATCCTATACGTAGAGTAAATCAGATATGTAGGGTAAATCAGATGTGTAGGGTAAATCAGATATATAGGGTAAATCAGATGTGTAGGGTGAATCAGATGTGTAGGGTAAATCTGATATATAGAGTAAATCAAATATGTAGAGTAAATTAGATATGTAGAGTAAATCAAATATGTAGGGTAAATCAGATATGTAGGGTAAATCAGATGTGTAGGGTAAATCAGATATATAGGGTAAATCAGATGTGTAGGGTAAATCCGATATATAGAGTAAATCAAATATGTAGAGTAAATCCTATATGTTGGGATAATCCTATATATATATATGTTAAATCAGATATGTAGAGTAAATCAGATATGTAGGGTAAATCAGATTTGTAGGGTAAATCAGATATGTAGGGTAAATCTGATATGTAGGGTAAATCTGATATGTAGGGTAAATCCTATATATAGAGTAAATCAAATATGTAGAGTAAATCCTATATGTCGGGATAATCCTATATATATATATGTTAAATCAGTTATGTAGAGTAAATCAGTTATGTAGGGTAAATCAGATTTGTAGGGTAAATCAGATATGTAGGGTAAATCTGATATGTAGGGTAAATCCTATATGTGGGGAAAATCCTCTTTTTAGGGTAAATCCGATATGTAGAGTAAATCAGAAATGTAAAGTATATCAGATATGTAGAGTAAATCAGTTATGTAGGGTAAATCTGATATGTAGGGTAAATCCTATATATAGGGTAAATCAAATATGTAGAGTAAATCCTATATATAGAGTAAATCAAATATGTAGAGTAAATCCTATATGTCGGGATAATCCTATATATATATATGTTAAATCAGTTATGTAGAGTAAATCAGTTATGTAGGGTAAATCAGATTTGTAGGGTAAATCAGATATGTAGGGTAAATCTGATATGTAGGGTAAATCTGATATGTAGGGTAAATCCTATATATAGAGTAAATCAAATATGTAGAGTAAATCCTATATGTCGGGATAATCCTATATATATATATGTTAAATCAGTTATGTAGAGTAAATCAGTTATGTAGGGTAAATCAGATTTGTAGGGTAAATCAGATATGTAGGGTAAATCTGATATGTAGGGTAAATCCTATATGTGGGGAAAATCCTCTTTTTAGGGTAAATCCGATATGTAGAGTAAATCAGAAATGTAAAGTATATCAGATATGTAGAGTAAATCAGTTATGTAGGGTAAATCTGATATGTAGGGTAAATCCTATATATAGGGTAAATCAAATATGTAGAGTAAATCCTATATATAGAGTAAATCAAATATGTAGAGTAAATCCTATATGTCGGGATAATCCTATATATATATATGTTAAATCAGTTATGTAGAGTAAATCAGTTATGTAGGGTAAATCAGATTTGTAGGGTAAATCAGATATGTAGGGTAAATCTGATATGTAGGGTAAATCTGATATGTAGGGTAAATCCGATATATAGAGTAAATCAAATATGTAGAGTAAATCCTATATGTCGGGATAATCCTATATATATATATATGTTAAATCAGTTATGTAGAGTAAATCAGTTATGTAGGGTAAATCAGATTTGTAGGGTAAATCCTATATATAGGGTAAATCAGATAAATAGAGCTCAGAAACTTATTAATTCTTTCATTTGGAATAATAAGAGACCTAAAGTGAAATGGAGTACTATGATTGGTCAAATTTCAGAAGGGGGTCTGAAATTACCATCAATAGCCATTACTGATCAGGCGATAAAAGTAATGTGGCTAAAACGCCTTTTAGAATCTACTGCTTCATGGTCAATAATTCCTAAATTTTATTTTAATAAAATTGGTGGTCTTAGATTTCTTCTTTGCTGCAACTTTGATCCCTCTTGTTTAGGCTTAGGTCACTTGCCTTTGTTTTACAAAGAGGCGTTAAACAGTTGGTTTACTCTTTCAAAAGTATATAGGAAGAAACCGTCAACCAGTCTTGATATAGCTCAGGAGATTATTTGGAATAATTCACATATTAGGATTGGAGGAAAATCAGTGCTTTATAGAAGGCTGTATGATCGGGGTATATTATACATTAGGGATCTGTGTGATCCTTATGGTAATATTCTCTCTTGGAATGATTTCAAACATAAATTCCATGTTGAAATTGACTTTTTATCTTATGCTGGTTTACTAGATGCAATCCCACGTAAATGGAAGACAGAGATGAGATCACATAGTCCCAATATTATTCAAACACCTACTGTGAATCGCTTTGTTCCGAAAGTTGGAGGAAAACTACTTGATAAGGTTACTACAAAGGAAGTATATGATTTGTTATTACACTCTGTTTTTCAAGCCCCAACGGTATTGGGGAAATGGGATTCCTTCTTTGATTGTTCACAGTTTGACTGGAAAACTATATGGAATCTTTCATTTAGGGTAACCATGGAGGAAAAAATCAGAAATTTTCAGTTTAAAATCTTGCATAACATTCTCGCCACAAACCAGAAATTAAATATATGGGGAATTAAAGACACCAGTTGTTGCAACTGGTGCCCTGAAAACGAAGATTTACATCACCTCCTTTGGGAGTGTCCTGCAGCTAAAGTATTTTGGGACAAGTTTATTTTACTCCTTAATTTTGTTCCTGATATTCACTTGTCTATGTCAGATGTGATTTTTGGTAAGTTTGACATTTGCGACAAAATCTTCAATTTAGTCAATCACCTTATCATCTTGGGCAAATTTTTTTTGTATAAAGCTCAGTTAATTGAAAGGCGTCCAGACTCCAATTTTGATTCATTTATTAGTTATCTCAAAAGTGTTAAGGATATGGAAATTAAATTTGCTCGCAGAGGAGCCCTGGAGCACAAATGGGAATCATTAGTTTTGTAATTATTACGTTACTGTAAATCATGCAACTGGTTTTTCAACTGAGTAGGGATTGGGTGTTTTCTTGTGATTAAGTTAGGATTCTGTGCTTAGTCCTTTCATTACAGACGGATATTTTCTGTTCAAGGTATTGTTACATTATTCTTTATCAATTGTAATTATTTCCAATCCCATGTATTAATCTATTTAATTAAGTTAACTAACCCTCCACCCTCTCCGTTTGTACATCCTGTGTTTTCTCAGTAATGTATTGTTTGCCTTTGTATTGTCTTGCAGTTGTTTTGGAAATTTAAAAAAAAAAAAATAGAGTAATATTCTATATGTTGGATGAATCCAATATGTTGAGTAAATCCAATATGTAGGATTCAGTTATGTAGGGTAAATCATATATGTAGGTTAATTAGACATATAGGGTAAATCTTATATCTAGTGTAAATTAGATATGTAGGGTAAATCCTATATGTAGGGTAAATCCTATATGTAGGGTAAATCCTATATATAGGGTAAATCAGATATGTAGGGTAAATCAGATATGTAGGGTAAATCAGATATGTAGAGTAAATCAGATATGTAGATGTAGGGAAAATCCCCTATTTAGGCTGCTTTCACAAAAACTTGTTGGGGGTGGAGGGGGGGTAGGGGGGGGTTCCGGGAGATTTTACAGGGGGGGGGGACTTGAAAATATATGGATAGTGTGTGTGTGGGGGGGGGGGCTGCCTGAGAAAATGTTATGGGTTGTAGGGGGGGGGGGGTACCTGAAAATAAATTGACAGCATGACTTTTCAAACATGGGAAAATAAGCTTTTAAAATGTTGGTCTTCCTTTTTTAACAACAACAACAACAACAACAACAACAACAACAACAACAACAACAGCTATAAACAACAGTTGCTCACAAGTTAGTTAAATGAAAAACAAAAACAGTCAAATTTTAATTTTCTTTTAATAAACTGTTAATGTAATGATAAATTGAAATGGGCGAATTGAGTGGTACAGATTGTTTTTTGTCTGAAAATACCAGTGTCTTTCATGTACACTACTATCTACTGAAATTTGGTTCATTTAATGTGTGAAATTACCTTTACACTGTATTGAAAATATTCTTTATGACATGACTGTGTTTTGGTTTGTGGTTATCACAATGATATGTAACTTTTTCATGTAAATTCTTACTAGTATTAAATGACAGACAAATATGACAGACAACATTTTACATTTGCAGCTCTTGGAAGTTAAAAAAAAGAGTTGGAAAAGGTTCATCTCAGCCTGTTAAATGTAAAAGATGCACCTGCACTAAAACATACTTGACAAGTATCAAAAACTTCTGTGCAAGGTATTTTTTATTCCTATAGATATGACTATAATTTTCAACATAAACTTTTTATAACACACTCTAAACTAAAATTAGCATATTGGCAATGTCTATTACATGTGAAACAGAAGACAATATCTCACAAGCTGAGTTAACAGAGAAAAAGTAAAACAAGTTTTTTGCACATACTTTTCAACTTTGCATGAATATGCTATTGCTTGTAAATATAAAGATAAATAAATAAACTTTGACATAACTCTCAATATAAAGTTACATGTACCCTAAAGATATATGGCAGGAATGAGGTAGTGAACTGAAACTCTTCTCACACAGTGTCTTCTCGACACTGTGTGAGAAGAGCCACTGGCTCAACAGTCTATCGAGATTAAATAAAGTCTAATAATAATAATAATAAACAATATGAGCAAATACTCCAATATAGTCTTAATAAACATTTTCATAAAGTAGTGTTTGCACAAACTGTGGAAAATTTTTGGAATGCTTAAAACATATCTCTGTAAAACATATCTGAATTTGATGAATATGACTGGGATGCGCTTGCCAGAAACGGTGACATTTCCAAATTGAAAGTGAAAGAACTTGATAAGTACCTTTCCAACTATGAAATTCCAGCTGTGGCAGGAATGCACAAAATAGACAAAGTTGAGGCTGTATCAATCTAAAGAAAGAAAGTGAGAGTGATTTGTCATCTGATGACAGTGACAGTGAGAATGATGATACAGCTAGTTCCAACTCTGATGAAGTTGAAGGAGAAATTGGAACTGATGATGATGATGACAATGCCATGTTTATATACACAAGATCTGCAAGGAGAGCTACCACTTGGAAATCAAAAATTTAAATAAACACATTCTGAGACTTTGTTTAAAATCCTGCATTCACCTTTGTAATCTAACGTCAAAACCAGTCCAATAATCAGGCTCTTACAAGGTAAATGTATTACCAGGTTCATTAAGATATACAATTACTATGATAAAAGGGCCATCTTAATTATCATTACCACTAATATATATCACTTGATTCCTATTCTGTTAGATGAAATGTGGCTGGCATTTTTGAGTCATACATTTATTTTCTTTTGACATTATATTGAACTAATTTACATCAAACAAGAATGGGATACATGGCAATTAATGCATTTTATGAAGAATTTTTTCAGTGTTATTTAGACCAATTTGATTTCTTTTAGCACACATTTAGGAAACTGAACTGGAACAATACGTACATCAGTATAAAACTCTCTTTAGATAACATGTGTATCACAATATTTGCAAATACAACTAAAATGACATTCAACTGTAACACTACTAGTATAATGTACTAATACAATATTGAACAGAAAACAAAGACTCAGTTGATCTGCTGATCATTTTACAAGAGTTATTCAAAGTATATGCTGTTTTTTGGAAAGACAATGCACTAGTTAATATAACATTTTGTTTTAACTGGTGTTTGTGTATATATATACACACAATATACAAATTGATTATATATGTAATGGACAAAGTTGGTATTAAGTGTATTATGTACAGTTTTGTACTTGGTATGGAATGTTAACGCACAGGAAGAGTATTCCCCAAAAAATTTATTCGGGTGAGGGGTACTTGAAAATTCATTGGGGGGGGTACTTGAAATATTTGGGGCTTTGGCAGGGGGGTACTTGAAAATTTTTGGAATATGGCAGGGGTACTTGAAAAAAAATTAGGGTTTTACAAAAAAATCTGTAGAGTAAATCCAATATGTAGGGTAAATGAGATAAGTACGGTAAAACCTATATATAGGGTAAATCATATATGTAAGGTAAATAAGATATGTAGTGTAAATCAGATAAGTAGGGTAAATCAGATAAATAGAGTAATATTCTATATGTTGGATGAATCAGATAGGTAGGGTAAATCATATATATAGGGTAAGAGTATATATGTAGAGTAAATCGGATATGTAGAGTAATAGAGTAATATTCTATATCTTGGATAATTCCAATATGTAGAGTAAGTCCAATATATAGGGTAAATGAGATATGTAGAGTAAATCAGATAAGTAGGATAAATCAGATATGTAGAGTAAATCAGATATGTAGGGTAATTCAGATAAATACAGTAATATTCTATGTGTTGGATGAATCAGAAATGTGGAGTAAATCATATATGTAGAGTAAATCAGATATGTAGGGTAAATCAGATATGTAAGGTAAATCAGGTATGAAGGCTAAGTCCTATAGTAGGGTAAATCAAATATGTAGGGTAAATCAGATATGTAGGGTAAATCAGATATGTAGGGTAAATCCTATATTTAGGGTAAATCAGATATGTAGGGTAAATCAGATATGTAGGGTAAATCAGATATGTAGAGTAAATCAGATATGTAAGGTAAATCAGGTATGAAGGCTAAGTCCTATAGTAGGCTAAGTCCTATAGTAGGGTAAATCAGATATGTAGGGTAAATCAGATATGTAGGGTAAATCCCAAATGTAGAGTAAATCAGATATGTAGGGTAAATCCTATATATAGGGTAAATCAGATATGTACGGTAAATCAGATATGTAGAGTAAATCCTATATGTAGAGTAAATCCTATATGTACGGAAAATCCCCTATTTAGGGTAAATCTGATATGTAGAGTAAATCCTATATGTAGAGTAAATCCTATATGTACGGAAAATCCCCTATTTAGGGTAAATCAGATATGTAGGGTAAATCCTATATGTACGGAAAATCCCCTATTTAGGGTAAATCTGATATGTAGAGTAAATCAGAAATGTAATGTAAATCAGTTATGTAGGGTAAATCAGTTATGTAGATTAAATCGTATATGTATGGAAAATCGTCTATTTAGGGTAAATCTGATATGTAGAGTAATAGAGTAATATCCTATATCTTGGATAATTCCAATATGTAGAGTAAGTACACTATATAGGGTAAATGAGATATGTAGGGTAAATCCTATATGTAGGGTAAATAAGATATGTAGTGTAAATCAGATAAGTAGGGTA
Source organism: Glandiceps talaboti (assembly GCF_964340395.1). Taxonomy (NCBI): domain Eukaryota; kingdom Metazoa; phylum Hemichordata; class Enteropneusta; family Spengelidae; genus Glandiceps; species Glandiceps talaboti. The sequence continues at coordinate 1,783,880 of NC_135557.1, read as the reverse complement.
AATCAGATCTGTAGGGTAAATAAGATATGTAGTGTAAATCAGATAAGTAGGGTAAATCAGATAAGTAGGGTAAATCAGATCTGTAGGGTAAGTCAGATATGTAGGGTAGATCCTATATTTAGGGTAAATCCCAAATGTAGAGTAAATCAGATATGTAGGGTAAATCCCATATATAGGGTAAATCAGATCTGTAAGGTAAATCAGGTATGAAGGCTAAGTCCTATAGTAGGCTAAGTCCTATAGTAGGGTAAATCCTATATGTAGGGTAAATCAGATATGTAGGGTAAATATAGAACCTATAATATATATATATATATATATATATATATATATATATATATATATATATATATATATATATGTATATGTATATGTATATATATATATATATATATATATATATATATATGTATATATATATATATATGTATATATATATATATATATATATACATATATATCCCTGAGTATATTAAATATATTATAGGGGTTTCATTAATATATTATATATATCCCTGAGTATATTAAATTTGACTGAATTTTGGCCATACTTGTAGCTAAAATTCACATAATCAGCCAGTTTCATAATTGCATGTTTATGTTTTATGTATGTATGTGTCTGTCTGTCTGTCTGTCTGCCTGTCTGTCTATCTATATGTCTGTCTGTCTGTCTGTCTGTGTCTATATGTCCTTCCATCCTTCCTTCTTTCTTTCTGTGTGTGTGTGTGTGTGTGTGTGTGTGTGAAATGATGATGGTAACATCAGCAAAATTGTGCTTTTAATTTCTATCGACCATGTATGTCTCTATCAATCTCCCTGCTATCCAGCCATAGAACTTTCCACTTGCCTTATACATTATCTAAAGTAAAAAAACAACATACAGAAACAATAGAAACAAAAATAATAGATATAAATATACATATATAAAACACTAACTACAGTATTGAATACAAAAATAATAATTAATTAGAGAATTTTCCAAAGCTATTAGGGATAAATCATCATTTGAACTCATTATGCTTTTGAAATATTCTTTTTGATAATTTTGAAAGACTTTGCATCATAAATTTCGATTGCTCTTTGAAATTGGTTTCTAGTTTGAATTACAGATGTATTGCTACAATGCATTATAGCATGGATTTCATCACCAATCGTTTTAGCATTACATAAATGACATATTCTTTCATCTGGAGGAATTCCTTTGTGTAGTCTTTTGATTGGTAAATTATGTTCTGAGATCCTGAGTTTAGTTGTCATAGTAGATCAGATCAGGTGTGAGGGGATATAATACTGGGTGATGAAAACAATTAAACGTTCTTAGCCTGTTTTAGAGGTCGCGTGATAAAATACGCAAATTTACTCATATGCTAAATTACATTCGCTAATTTTGAACCTTAACAATTGAACCATTCATTGACAACAGGAAAATAATACGTGTAAATAACCCTAGCCTGTTTACAGCACTGCTAAGATACATTGTTAGGATGCGGTCACAGTGGGGGGGAAGGAGAAAATATTTTGTTCAATTTTTTTTTGGAGCCCCCCCCCCCTCCCTCCTGCTCTTAAAAATTGTTGTGCCCTCCACCCCAAAAACAGACTCTCGAATTTTCGTAGCCTCCCCCTACACATATTTTAATATGTGTATCCCTCTTCCCATGCACTTCCCGCATTCTAGAGTAAAATTGTATAGTACACTACATTGAAATAACAATGGCAATCAACTTCAGCGTCCATACATAACAGTGGGAGATTTCGCTACAAATAGATGTGGACTTTGCAAAAAAAAGGTCTCACACTGGGCTGTAATGTTGTACTTGGAAATGCTTAGCCAGCAAGATTTTCTCTTTAAATCTTGATTTGGGGCAGAAACAGCATCCCCATGATAGCGAGTAAGGGTGGGGGTGGGGGTGTGAGCACATTTTACCTTCCGTAAGGAAGGTTTTAATATAGTAATGAAGTCTGTGTGTGCGTGTGTGTGTGTGTGTGTGTGTGTGTGTCTGTGTGTCTGTGTGTGTGTGTTTATTATTATGAGTAAGGCTCTCTGAGAAGTTTAAATTCCAGCAAATGTTCGGAAAGAATTACAACATTTTTATCGATTGATCACAGAGTGCATCGTGACTTATCCAAGTGACATTTTCGACACAAAAAAATATACGTAAAGTGAAATGTTCTTTGATGAAAAACATGGTTACACATAAACAAGCAACAAGAAAATCACATGAGATGAAATTTATATCTGGAAAATACATGGGCCAATTGTGTTTATTATTTTTAAAACATCGCATAGAAATTATAACTCCTAGCTGATCAATGATGACTAAAACTGAATTATCGAAAGTCGAAAGTAAAAATTGCCTTGAAAGTTTGACTGTCATTTGACTTTATCGGCAAAAATAAAGGCCGTGGTCAAATTTCGTGAATTTTCATACAGTTATTAACTGTGCGGTGATTTTTAGCATGGTGCATTTTGATCACATTTTACTTGCATATGGACGGAAAACGAGCCAGTAAAACCTACAGTAGTCAAGAGTAATTGCACTTAATTTCTAAAAACAAACAAGGTTACATGTTCAGAGATATAGTTGAATATCATTGCGTGGACAGATTTTACGTTGCAGGGCTTCATCTGTGTAGAATTTAATAACAAATCGAATGATGTATGTGACATGCTTAGCCTGTGCGTCTTTCTCTTAGCCCAGGCCGTTTTACGACGGGTATGTTTTCTTCACGAAAGTGAAACTGAGAAATCTGAAAACGAACATCGACCAAACAAAAAGGTAATATGAAAAATCTCACATGAAACTATGATTTTTGAAGGTACAAAACATGCGAGTAGGTCACTTGTAGATCGTACAGTGACTTTGGAACATTGTACATGTAGCATTCTAAAAATAACACTGTATTGTTATGTTGCCTCTCCAGAGGGCGCCATGATCACTGCGTCATAGAACTACGTCCATCACAATATTCACACATCATTATCAAAAGCACGAAGTATGTAGTTTTGGATATAAATTAGTCTGTTGTTACGATGACACATTCAGTAAAGAAAGTGTTATTTACAGAGGACCAAATGCATCTAAGATATTTATGGAAATGATGTTATCAGAAGTCGAATATTGTAATAATATAAAACAACAACATTTTAACAAACCTTTATGTATGACTGAAAACGATGAAACATGTACAAGATATTTGGAAGCATTTTAATATGCAAACGATGGGTGATTATCATGATCTATATCTTAAAACTGATGTACTTTTATGAACTGATGTATTTGAAAATTTCCGAAAGACATGTAATGTATACTATAACCTCGATCCCTGTCATTATTTCAGTTTCCTGGTTTATCCTGGGATGCGTGTTTAAAAATGACTAAAATTAATCTCGAACTATTAACGGATATAGATATGCATCTCTTCATAGAAAAAGGTCTTCGTGGAGGTATTTCTTATATATCCGCTGGTCATGCAAAGACAAACAATCCATACATGAAAGATTATGATCCAACTCAGGAAACAAAGTACATTATGTATTTAGATGCTAATAATCTCTATGGTTGGGCAATGACCCAATCTTTACCAACACATGGATTTAAATGGGTTGATATAGATTCGCTTGTACACCAATGAAAGTGACCATGGATTAATCCTTGAAGTTGATCTTGAATATCCTAATGAGTTGCATGATCTTCACAATGACTATCCTTTAGCACCTGAGAGACTATGTATTACTGAAGACATGTTATCTCCGCATAACAAAAAGATATGTGACTTATTTAATATCAAATGTGGAAATATAGAGAAATTAACTACAACTCTGAAACCAAAAAGGAATTATATACTTCAATTTCAAAACTTAAAACAATATTTATCACTCGGTTTAAAAGTCACTAAAATCCATAGAGCCATTGAGTTTAACCAATCAAAGTGGATGTCACAATACATCTTATTTAACATGGAAAAAAGAAAGAAAGCAAGAAATGCCTTCGAAAAAGATTTCTTCAAACTAATGAATAACTCTGTATTTGGACGAACTATGATGAATGTACGTAAGCATCGTAATATAAAATTATGTATAACAGAAAAACAAATGCGAAAATTAGTATCTAAACCAACGTTTGTCATGCAAAAAATTATAACTGAAAGTCTAGTAGCAGTGGAAAACAAAAAAGAACGACTAACTCTAAATCAACCCTTGTATGTTGGGATGAGTATTCTTGATTTGTCTAAAACTTTAATGTATGACTTTCATTACAACTATATCAAAGAAAAATATGGACCACGAGTCAAATTATTATTTACAGATACAGATTCATTAATGTATGAAATTAAAGCTAATGACTATTATAAAGATTTCTACAAAGATAAAGATCTTTTTGACAATAGTGATTATTCATCAAAAAGTCCATATTTCTTTGATTATAACAAGAAAGTAATTGGTAAATTCAAAGACGAGTGTGCGGGTGTACCAATTATTGAATTTATTGGACTTCGAAGTAAAATGTACTCTTACATAACAGAGTCTGCTACCGCACGTAAAGCAAAAGGTATAACAAAGTTAGTTATAAAAAAGAATATTACTCACGAGGAATATAAGACAGTACTTTTTGAAAATTTACAAATGAAACATTCCATGAATACTATACGATCAATAAATCACCAGATTGGTAGTTACAAAATCAATAAAACTTCTTTAAGTTGCTTCAATGATAAACGTTATGTTCTTGATCATTGTAACACGTTAGCATATGGTCACGTTACTTTAGGTAAACTGTAAGTAACTTTAGGTAAGCTCGAGTTGAAATGAAATTGGCCAACCATTAAAATCTATTGATTCGTTATTTTGATTAGTTATCCAAATTCGAAGATTAGTTATATTCATTTTCTTGATGGGTACTGGAACATTAGCAGGAAATGAATAAGTGACAGCTTCTCCTATTTCACCCCGGTCTTGTATCGTTAAAATTTGTAAATAATTAGACCTTTTACCATTGATGTAATTAGTAGGTGTATCTATAATATCGCAGTAAACTACGTATTCAGTCACAGGAAGAAAATCTGCTTTGTTTGGACTAATACCCGATAAACTATATTCTTTCTCTTTAATACCAAGTATTTTCGCAAAATTCTTGGGTTTTGAAAAGTCTACTTTAACATTATCACCGAGCACCATCTGTGTTTTTCCTGTTGGCAAAATTCTCTTAAAATTAATCAATTTTGCTCTACCAATCGCTTGCGTTAATGTTTCTACATTGTAATTACCTGGTTCTATTTTTTTAACTGTTGGTTTATTGCCAGTAGTAAAAGCAATTTCAAAATCACATTTTTTGACCCAAATCACACATCTGTGATGCGATCATTTTGATTTGAACAATTTCCCACTTAGACACCCAAGGTAATGGACCCACCAAATATCATGGTAATCGGTTCAGCAGTTTTTGACTTTAAGTTGTTTACACACACACACACACACACACACACATACACACAGACAGGCAGACAGACGCCGGGCGATCCCTATAGCACTACTGAACCTCAGTTCAGTTGTGCTAAAAAGGAAAATGTATCAAAGATGAGTCGGTACAGAACACAGGTACAGGCCAGTTACAGGCCAGGTACAGACCAGGTACAGGTCAGGGACAGACCAGGTACAGGTCAGGGACAGGCCAGGGACAGGCCAGGGACAGGCCAGGCGCAGCCAGGTACAGACCAGGTACAGTCAGGGACAGACCAGGCACAGGCCAGGCACAGCCAGGTACAGACCAGGCACAGCCAGGCCAGGTATTAACTGAATATTTTGTATCTTTGATTCACATTCAGATCCAAAGATGTGAATCCATCATTATACTTGGTGTAGGTTTTTGATAAGTTGTCAGCTTATTTTTTCTCAGCAATTCACCGTCAGTTATCTTTGTTTTCAAAATCACCATGTAATTAATGTCTTCTGTTCTAGGTGTTCCATCTTTCATATAGATTTCATACTCATTCTTGTACGTACTGGGTGCATTTAAGAGTAAAAACATTTTGCCAACTACAGGCACTTTTAGAATGTTGCACATGAAAAACAAAAAAGATGGCAGACTCTCATACGGGAAAGTAGTTGCATTTCGTGCAGTTTCAGTATTCATTGATAACACAGGACGATTTACACAACCAAAATATACCATTGCAATATCACAGTTTAGGACAATCTTGTACAAATGTGGAGAAGATTTGTAGCAGCCCACAGTCCCTGTGAGCAGCTAGCCGGATAGAAGGCTTACTTCTACCGAGCTCATATGACGAATGTAAATGACGAAAACATATCGTCATATTTAGACAAGTTTTACTTACAGAAATGTCTTCCTTGCCTGTACTATGGTGTACAGTTGAACACTGTTTATCTGAACATAGTGGGTTGTCTGAAATTTGTTCCAATAAACGGTCGTCAATCGGTTAATCCACAGGGTGCAGTGAGCATGCAATTTTTAATCGATCAACGAAAATTAACCATTCGTTTAATTGATCAATTATTCCATCAAATAATCGATCAATCATTGGATCGCACAAAAACGTGGCTAGTTTCCACCTCCAGCTGTATATAATTGACTAAATAAAGACATCTTGTCCATTCTTCTCTTATCTAAAGTAAAACACCCCTAATCTCACCATTACTCAGAGACTAGTTACATTAACAGTTGGCTTTATCTCTTATCTTCTGGGAGATTATCACATCCAGCAAACACTCATGTACAAACTAGTATAAAAGATGGCACATGTCTAGCATACTCATTTAAGGTAGCACTTCCCTTAAATGAGTAGATGATGTGTTCTTCTCACTTTACTTACCTCTAAATACCTTCATGGATAACCAAGAGTACCTGCAACTATTATATCTAAGTATTGCAATTTTGTGTGTGAGAGAGAGAGAGAGAGAGAGAGAGAGAGAGAGAGAGAGAGAGAGAGTTTGACACCCAATATCTCTTCTTATATATATATCAACTAAAAACATAACATGTAAATATAAGACAAAATATCCATTGTAGATGACTTTTCAATGTTTTTATTAAAATCTAACTTTCTGTATAACAAGCTATTTTCCTGATAACATTATCATTTCCAAAACATTTATATTTGATGACAAGGTAAGTGATATGTCACATTTAAAAACCCAGTAACACAATAATATTCATGTTCTCAAATACTGACAGCTGTTGAGTAGCAGTCTAACATAGTCATTCATGTATTCAAACACAGATATCCATATTTGGAAAGCTGGGCTATCAATGTACAATGAATATTCATGTGTTCAAATACAAACATCCATATTTGGATGTATCTGCTAGCAATTTACAATGAATATTAATATTACATTACATACCTGATAATTTTCCATTTCAAGGTGTTTGGGTGGATAAGGTAAAAATCAGTATGAAATAAATGAATATTAATTTCCAAAAACAATGCACTAAATACTTGCCATTTCAAAATTGTAAACAACAGATTTTAAACCATATTTACCATCACCCCCTATCCAATTTTAAAACACTTTGACTGTACATTAAAAATATCTTATTTGTACAATCAAGTTTTATTTAAAATTCACAATTTACTAATTTGGAAACAAAACAAACTCTGACGTGATAGATACTTAAATGTGTAGTTCATCAAATAGTTTTACAATCATGCAAATATTTACACCTATTTACAAA